>NC_052556.1:2801690-2908200 GCF_016699485.2 Gallus gallus
GTGTAGCTTTTATCAGAAGGAAAAACAGGCTCATCCTCCTCACATTTGGAAGGGAACACGACGGTTCTCTCTGGACCACTCTCAAAGCGACATCTTCCCAAAGCGTGCTCTGCAGCACAGAGGTGCTCAGGGCCCAACTCCCATGGTCAGAGTGGAGCAGGGCCAGGCTTGGGGATGTGCTCTTGCTGTGGCAGAGCTGCTGAGGGAAAGCAAAGCTGTTGGTCTGAAAGGAACATAGGAGAACACGTGTCTCCTCGTCCAGCGGTGCAGCAGACGTTCTTGTGGGTGCTGAGTCTGGGGTGGGAACAGCAGCTCCCAGAATTACTTCCCCATGCCCTCTGTGTGTGCAAGGCTGCTTTCCCCTTTCTTGTTTAGGTATTCACATGCATGAACCTCATTGGCTCAAGAGCTGGTCCCATGTGAGCAATGTGTGATTTGGCAGGGCCAAGTGGCTGCCCCATGGCTGGAGGTGCTCAGGGTGGGCTGGATGGGGCTCTGGCATCCTGACCCACAGAGGTGTCCCTCCCCGTTGTAGGGGTTGGAATGGGACAGGGTCTCTTCCAATCTAAATCATTCTTTGGCTCTACAAATCCCCTAAAGAACTTCTGGCTGTGTTGGAACTTCCTAAACAGGGTGCCATAACAAATAACCCAATAAACTGTCAGTAGGAGAAATGGATGAAGCTTAAACCCAATGTCATGGGAGCGGAGCAGCGCAGCTGGGCTCTGCTTGCTTCCTGGCAGAACTGAGCTGCAGAGCTGCTCCCACCGAAGCAGAACTTGCAGAGTTTGAACATGGGAACTACGTGGGTTGTTTTGGTTTTTTTGGTGTTTTTCTTGCTTCTCTCTTGCTGATGTAACCCACTGCAGGAAGGGAGCTGAAGCCGTGGAGATGTCAGTTACCTTCTACTGGTGGGGAGGCAGATCCGTGCTGGATTTCTGGGCTGGCTCTGGATGTCCCCTTGGCCTGGCTGATGGCTTCCCCACTGTCTTACAGGAACGGGGTGAACGTTGAAGGAGCAACACACAAGCAGGTGGTTGACCTGATCCGTGCTGGGGAGAAGGAGCTGATCCTGACAGTGCTGTCGGTGCCTCCCCACGAGGCCGACAACCTCGACCCCAGCGACGACTCCTTGGGGCAGTCCTTCTACGACTACACAGAGAAGCAGGCCGTGCCCATCTCCATCCCCACCTACAAACACGTGGAGCAGAACGGAGAGAAGTTTGTGGTTGGTACTGGCTGGATGGTGCTTCCCGTGCCCTGAGCTCGCGTACTGCTTGGGGATAGTGGGTGGCAGTGGTCCCTTTGTGCCTTCAGTATGGAAACTCATTAATTTATTATTGTCTGCTTTTGACACAGACTAAATAAGTCTGTGCTTGGTTATTCCTTTGCAGTTATTTCTTGTGTGCTGCAAACGCTTTTATTAATACCGCTAGTATAGAAGATGAGGTAGGAAGCCGTAGTTTTGCTTGTGTGAGCTTTTGCTCACGTTTGCACTCCTGTTTTACACCAAGTGTTGAGGTGAGAGGGAACAGATGTCCTGACATGCCGCTTCCCATCTGGGGAATTCCTTTTCCCTTTCATCATCTTTTTGCCTCTGGAGCATATGGGGGGAAATGAATTAAAGAAAGGTGCCCAGCTTGCAAACCTCAGGGCCCTCGTCCTGCCCACCCTGTGGTTGCTGCCTGCCCTTGCTGGGGGACACCCCAAACCTTAGGGGTTGGAAGAGACCTCTTCATTGTTCCAGAGCTAGGCTGGGGCTTTGCTGCTGGGAGGGTGAAGGGTGATGCTGAGGGGCTGTAGGAGGACAGAGGAACCTCTGCACTGGAGCTGCTACGCTCTGCACCTCCTGGCCCCATCCCAGCACCTCCTCCTTTCTCAAGGTGGTGCTGGAAGCATCGAACCATACTTCTCATTGCAGCTCAAACCCTCCTGGCTGCACTCTGAGCTGCTCCTCTCTGCTCCCCTCAGGTATACAACGTTTACATGGCCGGTCGGCAGCTCTGCTCCAAGCGGTACCGTGAGTTCGCCATCCTGCACCAGAACCTGAAGCGGGAATTTGCCAATTTCACCTTCCCACGTCTCCCTGGAAAGTGGCCCTTCTCCCTGTCGGAGCAGCAGCTGGACGCCCGGCGGCGAGGGCTGGAGGAGTACCTGGAGAAAGGTGTGGAGCTGAGAGCATGAACTTCACAGAATCGTAGTCCCAAAACCATAGGGGTGAGGAGGGACTTCTGGAGATCCCCCAGCCCAACCCTAAAGCAGTTCCCTGCAATACATTGTCCAGGGTCACATCCATGTGGGTCTGAATCTTTCCAGAGAAGGAAACTCCCCCATGCCTCTCTGGGCTCAGTTCCAGGGCTCTTCCACCCTCACGTTCAGATAGAACTTTTATGGCTGAAGCGCTGAGCTCCATTGCTTTGTGAGCACTGCAGTGGGGTGTAGGTCAGGTTCTCCGCACCCCACACAGCTCATTCATCTTCCTCCTCCTGGCTGCAGGAAGGGGCAGGCTGGTCGTGTTCAGATGCAGCATGATGCGCTTCAGCTCCAAATTCTTACTTGAACTTGACCTGAATTCCCAAATAGCTCTGGTCCCTCTGGAATAACTATTTATGAAATCCTTACACCGCTTTTAAGTACAGCTGAAACCTCCCCTTGGCTGACTGCCTGCAGCCTGGGCTTTGTCTGGGGGGAATATCCCACGTGGTGATCTACCCAGCCCTGCTGCACTCTCTGCTTGGTGCCAGCCCACCTGCCCCAGCTCGCTTTGAGAAGGCTCTCCCTGCCCTTGGCTGCCTGCAGAACAGACGGGTGTTGTCACCCTGTCCTTTGGGCAGCTCCTGGAGGGGTGTCTGCCTTTCCCCTGGGTAGGCCCCTGACCTGTGCTCTGTGTCCTGCAGTGTGCTCCATCCGTGTCATCGGAGAGAGTGACATCATGCAGGAGTTCCTGTCGGAGTCGGATGAGGTAGGCATGTGGGCAGTGTGCTGCAGCTCTGCTGTGGTAGAGACTGCACCGGGGAGCAGGGGCACTGCCAAAGCCATGTAGAAAGCAACAGCAGAAAAGCAGGGCTGCCCCCTGAGCCCTGCCATGGGCTGCTTGCCCCCCACCTGATCAGGCTGCTGCTTCTTTCAGAATTCCCCATTGCATCCTGAAAAAGGATTCTGGAGGCTTGTTGGGTGTGATGGTGTACAAATGAGCACATTAATTAGCAATGCAAGGCAATCAGTAATTGGTCCATGGAGTCCCTGGCTCAGCTCAGCCTGAGCTGGGAGGGGTGATCCCCAGCCCCTCAACAGAGGGCCTCAGTGATTCCTGTCCTCTTTTTTTCCTTTCTTCAGAATTACAACGGCGTCTCAGACGTGGAGCTCCGGGTAGCGTTACCAGACATAACAACAGTGACAGTCAGAGTCAAAAAGAACAGCACTACAGACCAGGTGTACCAGGTGGGCTGCTTTATTTTCTTTCTTTTGGACGTGAAAGGTGAATGCGATCCATGCGTTCCCTGAGGCCCTGGAGGTGCCCACTGGCTCCTCTGCCCCTTCTGAGCGTCAGCGTTGTAGCAGGGAGGGTGGGAACTGGCAAGCCCCGACCTCACACTGCGCTGAGACAGCATTTCCTTGGCTTGGCTGCAAGGACAGAGCAAGGGATGAATTAATTGTCCCTGATAACATCTTAAAGCTGGCGGATGGCTGCGAGTGCTGCGGCTGTCACGCAGTGTGCCTGGCGCAGGAGTTGTGTGCATCCAGCACCCATTCTCCTTGGTGTGAGCAGCTCGGGGTGGGCAGTGCTCAGGGGCAGCCCCCGCAGAGCTGGCCCAACCCTCCTGCTGCGCTCACCCCACCTTCCCTTTGGTTGCTCTCCAGGCCGTGGCTGCTAAAGTTGGAATGGACAGTGTTACCGCCAACTACTTCGCCTTGTTTGAAGTGATCAATCACTCCTTCGGTAAGTGCCAAAGGCCATCCGGTGCCGACAGCAGCCAAGGCAGAGCTGGCAGAGCCTGAGGGTGCTCCTGCAGCTCTTATCTGCACTCACAGAACCAAGAGCCCCAGAGGAACTGGGCAGGCACAGCATTGATAATGAGGAGCCCTCAAAATCTGATGGCTTTTGGTGGTTTTTTTTTTTTTTTTTTTTTGCTGCTGTTTGACTTTCCTGTTCCTAAGCAGTTCAAGGAGACACTTCTATTAAACTGAGATACGTTTTACTTTGGTTCAGAGAGAGGTGGTGGCCAGCATCACCAAAACACGGCTGGAGATCGGACACAAGCAGCATCTCAGTTCAGGGCAGAGGGGCTGCAGAGGAGATGGGATTTGCGCTGTGCACACGTAGAGCTGGGTGAAGCAGGTGCTGAGTTAAGCTCATCCCCATGTCATCCCCTCTGCTTCTTGCAGTGCGCAAGCTGGCGCCCAACGAATTTCCCCACAAACTCTACGTGCAGAACTACACCTCGGCAGTGCCGGGGACGTGCCTGACCATCCGGAAATGGCTGTTCACGACAGAGGAGGAGGCTCTTCTCAATGACAACGACTTGGCAGTCACCTACTTCTTCCATCAGGTGGGTGCCCGAGAGCTCCCTGGGAGAGCTGGAGCTTTGTGCTGGAGGTAAGCCAACCCAGGTTGCGTATCAGGAAAAATTTCTTCTCTGAAGGAGTGGTGGTGTGTTGGAGCAGGCTGCCCAGGGAGCGGGGGGAGGCACTGTCCCTGAAGGGGTTCAAGAACTGCAGAGATGTGGCACTCTGGGACACGGTTTGTGGGCACGGTGGGGTGGGTTGGGGTTGGACTCAATGATCTTAGTAGTCTCTTCCAACCTTAATGATTCCATGAACTGCTGGCAGCCAAAGGCCTGGCTCCTGACTGCAGCCACTGCTGTCCTTGGTTGGATGGCTTTGTGGAGCAGCAGTGCCTCGCGTGGGTGCGTCCTGCTGGCCAGGGCTGTATGGTGGGGCTCACACAGCTCTCAGCACTGTCCCTTCCCAAGGCAAGCTGAGGGATCCCGTGTGGCTGCAGACCTTGGGTGGGATATTTTCCCCAGCTCTGTATGAGGTTTGTGGGCAGCGGGGGAGCAGATTTCTCCGTGCTCTGCAGAACCACAATGTTTCTGTCGTTTCACCTGCCCCCTCCTATGCTGCTGCCCTATAGGATGAAGTGAGCCTGAGAAGAGCCGTGTTCTCCCTTGACTGTAGAAAGCCAGGCTAGGATGACCAGCCCAGAGGTAGATATCTGCCAACTTCAGTAAGATGGGTCCTGCTCTGTCTGTCTCCACCACCAAAAATGCTCTCCTGACACTCCAAACTGAGCCACTACCATTCCCTGGTAGAAAGTGAAATAAAGATAGCTGCTGGCAAGCTGTATGATTTCCTAGACTGGCTCTTCTGTTGGCTGGGAGCTTTGGGAGCCGCCAGGCAGAACTTGGGGTGCGCAGGGCTGAAGGAAGGGCTGCTCAGTCTGAAGGGTAATGCAGGATTCCATTCCAGTGCTGCCTTCCAGCAGCATGGTGGGCAAAAGCCAGGGGATACCCAGAGGCAAAAGCAGGATGCCAAGCACCAGATGTTCAGGTCCATCCTTTTCCTCCAGGGGATGTTATTCCAAAGTGCTCCTGGACGGTGCTCAGGGCTCATGATGGCCCTGGGATGTGCTGGTGGGATCCTGCAGTCTGACTGCCGGGTTTTCTTTCCTTTTTTTTTTTTTTTTTTTCCCCTTTTTTACTTTTCCCTGTTTAAGGCTGTTGATGATGTCAAGAAAGGCTACATCAAAGCAGAGGAGAAGTCCTACCAGCTACAGAAGCTGTGTGAGCAGAGGAAGATGGTCATGGTGAGTTGTCCCACCTGTCCTGCTTGTTTCCTCCAGTGAGCGCCTTGCAGTGCTGTACCCAACACCGCTCCAAGCAGCGACAAAACCTTGTGCTGAAAGGTGACCATAGCAGTCCTTTCCCTGCAGCCCTCCAGGGACAGCTGCTGCTCCCCAGTCATGGAGAGGCAAAGGTCTTTTTCTATCCCAAAAAGCCCCAGAGGCGGCAGTATTGGCATGACAAAGAGGAGCGGGCCCCAGTGCGGCTGCTGTGCTCCTGTGCCTTCATTTCTTTGTAGCCTGGCAAAAGTCCAGGGCTCAGCCCACGCTGGGGTCCCACAGCCCATACACAGCTCTGACATCTCCCATTGTGGACCCTGGAATTGTCACCCAAAATGCTGATAACCTGTGAATGATTAACCAACATGAGGATCAGTAAGCAGACACTTCCTGTGCTGGCTCACCTGTAGCTCCAAAGGGAGATGTGGCTCTTGGGAAAGCCACACCTCCATGTCCCCCTCTCACATGTTGTGGTTCTGCTCCATGAAAACCTTTCCTTGTAATGAGAAATCGCAGTCCTGGAAGTCCTTGGATGGAGCCCAGTTGGGAAGTCCTGGGAGGGGGACACCTTTAGGGGACTCCCTGGATGGGGACTCGCTTTGGGGAACTCTGTTGCCCATGGGTTCCCAGCTTTCCTGTGCAGGGCTGCAGGGTTCCGAGGGGGGCCGTATCCCCATCCCAAGGTGTAACTCAGCCATCGCGCCCGCTTTCTCTCCACAGTATTTAAACATGTTGCGGACGTGCGAGGGTTACAACGAGATCATCTTCCCTCACTGCTCCTGTGACTCTCGGCGGAAGGGACATGTGATCACGGCCATCAGCATTAAGCACTTTAAACTCCACGCCTGCACCGAAGAGGGACAGCTGGAGGTGAGACCAGGGCTCGGGACTCAGCCCCATAGCTCTGTAGGAAGCCCCAGAGCTGTGGGGTGTGGTCCCCGACCCTCTTCATGTGGCTTCACTTCGCCACCCAATGTGCCTCGAACCCCCCCTGTCCCCCAGGGGCTCACCTGGGTTCTGTCTCCCCTTAGAACCAGGTAATAGCATTTGAATGGGACGAAATGCAGCGGTGGGACACGGACGAAGAGGGAATGGCCTTTTGTTTTGAATATGCTCGAGGAGAGAAGAAACCCCGATGGGTTAAAATCTTCACCCCCTACGTAAGTAGCCCCATTCCTCGCAGGTTTGAGAAGCCAGAACTGCTCTGTGTCCAGGTGAAGTGGTGTCACCCAGGAGCCCATCCTGGGAGCAGCGATCTTTAACACCTTTGTCAGTGACACAGACATTCTGTGGTTTTGAAGGTCCCTCTCAACCCAGCCATTCCGTCATCCCACGGTTCTGTGATTTTTGAGGTCCCTTCCGGCCCAACTGGGCTGTGATTCCACAGTTGTGTGACCTGTGGGGTCCCTTCCAAGCCAACCATTCTGTGATCCTACAGTTCTGTGCTCTTTAATGTCCCTTCCACCCCAGCCATCCTGTGACTCCATGTCTGTCCGGGAGCTGCAGAGCCCCCAGCGCTGCGGTGGGGACGTGGCCGCCAGGAGGAGCCAACAGCACAGGCCGGGCGTTGGGTGCTGCGTGATCTGAGCTGCGCCCGCTTTCTCTTTGCAGTTCAACTACATGCATGAGTGCTTCGAGCGGGTTTTCTGTGAGCTCAAGTGGAGGAAAGAGGTAAGGAGCTGTGACTGCAGGGAATTGCCTTCACCTCCCACAGCAACGTTTTACTGGCGATTGCTCCCGCCTGCCCCCAAGCAAGAAGGGTTGAACAGGGAGCAGCGGGGTGTTTGAGCAGGGAGCTGCCTCTGCTGGGAGCACAGTGTTATGTTTGCAGAGCTACAGGGTGCTGTGTCACAGTCCAGCGAGGAGCTTCCAGGGTTGGTGGGCTCTGCTGTCGCATGCAGGTGGCAAAATCTTTGTCTTGTGGCTGCTGAACTACTCAGAAGGGACTCTCTTCTACTCAGAGCCATGCTGTCACCATGGGTCCATCCTCTGGCCCCTGCACCGTTGTGCCTGCTGGTGCCATCCAACTCTCTTGTCCTCTCATCCCCTCTGCCCTGGGCTCACTGTGCCATGGAGTTGGGAGCTCCAGGGCTTGGCCCAGCATTGGGTGTGAGGTGCTGCAGTGGGACAAAGGGTCCCCAATGGGTGACATCCCTGTCCTCATAGGAACCACGAGCTCTGGGCTCTGTGACCCTGCTGGATAACATTGCTGTCACTTTGCAGATGGCACTGCCCCTTCCCTGGGCTCAGCACCACCCTCTGTGTGGCTCAGGGCTGCATTTGCAGTGGTCTGGGGCCAAAGCTCTGGAGCCAGAGGTGGGGTGGAGATGTGGAGCTGGCAGTGCTGATGCTGCAGCTGTGCTGGAGGTGGTGCTTCTGTGCTGGAGCGGTGCTGGAGCTGCAGTTCTGGAGCTGGTTGCCAGAGGTGGAGCTGGAAGCGGTGCTTAGTGCTGCTGGTTGTGCTGGGATGGAAGTTTTGGTGGTGCTGGAGCTGCTTTGCTGTGCAGAAGTGCCGCCATCGCCCCTCCCGCTGCTCCCGTCCACCTCTCACTTCCCCTCCCACCCCCTTGGGCTCCATTTTTTTATTTATCCCTTCCCATCTTTTTCCCTCATCAAGGTGGAGGAGGAGGCAACAGACAAGGATAACCAGAACTGCAGCACAGACACGGTGTGCAGCAAGGTAACAGCGCTGCAGCACCCGCCAGGAGCTCTGCGCCTTCTGCTGCTCCCCCAGCACCGCTCCCATTGCACACAGCTCTGCTCCACGCCTCTGCAATGGCTGCGGGCTGTGCTGCTGTGCACAGTGGAGTGTGGCTGTGCCTGGCTACGTGTGACTGTATCTGGCTGTGTGTGCCTGCGCTGAGCTGTACTCGGTTGTGCTCACTGAGGTGGAACATCCCCAGAGCCCCTTTGATGGTGTCACCGCTGCAGAAGGAGCCCCCGGCCCCACACACTGCTTCCTCTGTCCCACAGATGCTGAGCAGTAGATAACAGCAGGGCAACCCCCAGCGCTGCGGGGCGGAGGCTGTGTTTGTGCTGAGCGTCCCCTGGCCGGGCCCAAAGCTTTGGGTTCCCTTCCCTTGATGTGTATCACAGCTCTATGGGACAACTCACAGCTCCCAGCCCCCCAGCCCTGGCTGATGCATCCCCCTCGACCCCACACGAGTGGGGCAGGGAGTGATTCTGCAAACTGTGAAATGAAAGACTCTGGATGGAGCGCCCCAAACGCAGCATTGGGGTCTCGAGGTTGGCTTTGCTGAGGGATTGCTCCTGGCTGTGCTGTGGGGCGTTTGGTGCTGTAGGGAGAGGGGCAGAGCCATCTCGGAGCTGAAACACCCCCAATTATACCAAAAATCCAGCAGGGGGTAGGAGTGGAGTGAACGCGAGGAGCTGCAGCAGCCCCAGAGCGTGGGCAGAGAGGGGGACAGCGGTGACAGTGTGGGGTGCATCGCTGGGTCTGCACCGTATGGGGCACCACATCTCAGGGTCCTCACCCTATGGGGCACATCATGGACCCCCACCCCACGGGGCGCATTGCAGTGCCACCCTTTGATGCTCCCTTCTCCTCTCTTGCAGAACATCTTCCAGACGGTGCGGTCACAGCAGAGGGATGCGGCCACTTAACCACGGCACAGCAGAACGTAACCCCTCACCCCAGCCCCCAAATTAACACTTAAAAATTCTGTTATTGTATTAAAGCCCTTAAACTAAATATTATTAATAATAACACCATTTGTCAACGTCATCTTTGTGGGACTGAGGAGGCCTCGGCCCCATCCTGTCCCCTCAGCCCTACACCCACCGACGGCTCTGATCCCATTTTTTACAACTGGAAATTGAATTCATCCATTTGCACTGTTTGGACGTATGTATGTATGTATGTATAAAAAAAAAAAAAAGGCAAAAAAATCACAAAAAAACCATGAAAAAGTGATGTGTACAGAAATCCCAGCCCAGCTCCCCCCCCATGTACATGTGTCCGTATTTCAGTGGCTGTACTCTTTAAGGGGTATTCTCACACACATCCCTCCTTCCACCCCCTTCTGCTTTTAAAAATTGAACTTCTGAGAGAGAAGAAAAATAAGGGGGGGGGGGGGGGGGGATGAAAAACAGGGAAAAGAAAAAAGGGAAAAAAAAAAAAAGGAAAAAAGGGGGGGAAAAAGGAACAAAAGATTAAAAAAAAAGGGGGGGGGGGGGAGGAAGAAAGTAAGGGGAAAAAAAAAAAGGAGAGAAAAAGAGGAAACAAGCCAAGGGGTGGGAGTGTGACCCCAAAGGGACAGTGGGGGGAAATGGGGCAGTTGGGGAGCCAAAGGGCCATCGTTGGTGGGACATTGGGGTGGGACACAGGGACGAGTTGGGTGGGGGGCAGTTCGTGCTGCTGTTGGACCACATCTGGGGCCTCAGAGCCACCCCATGTGCCACCCCTGCATCCCCTCTGCCCCTTCCCGGGGTCAGACCCCCCCCCCCCCCTCTTCTGCACAGCACCCCTTTTCACCCCACACCCCCATTACCTCCCACCTCGGTGGGGTTCGGGCTTTTTGGGGTCGGGTTTTTTTTTCTTTTGCCTTTTTCCTTAAGAAAACCGAAAGCGCGGCGCTGTGTAAGTAGGTCAGGAAGCGCCGCGGGGCCCCACGGCCGCCTGGCGGATCCGACAGCGCTGCGAAGGGCGACGGCAGCAAACACCAAACCCTACAAAAAACCCACAAAAAACCCAACAAAAAGAAACCCAAAAAACGCCCTGCAGAAAGGACCATCCATCATGTGGGGGAGTTTGGGTTTTTTTTTTTTTTTGGTAACTTTTATTTAGACAGAAAAAATAAAATAAGAGAAAAAAAATTAAATTATCCAAAGGAATCGCAATAAATAGCAAATAAATTAAGCGCCGGTGTCGCCACCGCAGACGTCGACTCCTGGGGGTCCCTCCCCCCCCCCGCGCCCCCCACCCGTCCCACCCCACAACGACTCAGCGGGTCCCAAACCCCCGGTAAGGGGAGGGGGAGCAGCGGCCCCGCGGTGCCGCCAACGGGATTATCTACAGGGGGGGCCCCGCGGTGCCGCTCGGGGCCGGGTTGGGCTGCAGGGCTCCAGGTCTGTGGGGCACGGGGGGGGTGTGGGGCCGGGTACGTCCCGAGGTCCGTGCATCCCAATGGTGGTGGATCCCCATCTCGGTGCGTCCCAGTTTTGGTGCATCCCAATCTCGGTGCATCCCAGTGTTAATCCGTCCCAGTTTCTGTGCATCCCAATCTCAATCGCAATCCTGATTGCAGAGCATCCTGATCTTCCTGCACCTCAGTTTTGGTAGATCTCAATCTCAGTGCATCCCGAATTCAGTGCATCCCAGTATTGGAACATCCCAATCTCGGTGCATTTTGATCTTGGTACATCTCAGTGTTGGTACATCCTGATCTCGGCACATCCCGATCTCGATGCAACCCAACATCAGTAAATCCCAATCTCACTGCATCCTGATCTCTCCGTATCCCAGATGCGATGCATCCCAATCTTGCTTCATCTCAATCTCAGTTTTGCTGCATCCAACATTTGGCACATCCCAAACTTGACGCGTCCAAATCCCACCGCATCGCAACTGCAGCACATCGCAGTTTCAGTGCACCCCATTCTCACTGCATCCCAGATTCAGTGCATCCTGGTTTTGGCGCATCCCAAGTAGCACGGAATCCCGGTTTCACTGCATCCCAAACTTGCAGTATCTCAGTTTTGTTGCATCCCCATTTTGCAGCATCCCAATCTCGGTGCATCCCAGTTTCACCGTATCCCAAATTCAGTGCATCCCGATTTTGGTGCATCCCAATCTTGGAGCATCCTGATCCCAGTTCATCCCAATCCCAGCGCATCCTATGTGCAGCCACTCCATGTCCATACAGCTGTGGCCGTGCTGGGGGGGTGCAGCCCCCGGAACCCATAGAAAAGGGGAAACTGAGGCAGGTGGGGGCCGGGCAGAGCGGAGTGGCAGTGTATGTGTGGAGAGGGTCCCGCTTGCCCTGGCGCAGCCGCCCATGGGGTGGTACCTGGGGGGGACAGGGGGAGGTGGCCATGTCCCCCCCCCCCCCCCAGTGTGGGGTGCCTCCCACATCCCCGGCTTGGGGCTGGGTTTGGTCCTGTTTGGTGAGAAAGAAACCCCAAGCGGGGACCTGGGGGACAATGGAGTGCCCCTACCCTAAACAGGGCAGTGGGTGTTGGGGGGAATGCTGGGGTTGCTGGGCCCCCCTCCTCAGCCCATGGACTGGGATGGACTGGGAGGGGGGATCCATCTGGTCCTGCCGGGGGGGGTCCATCCTTCCTGAGCGTGTGGGGGTCTGTGTGCCCCCTCCGGCAGGACCGACCTCCCCACCCCAGGGGGGCTGCTCCGCCATCAGGGTCACCCATGGGTGCTGCGCTGCACTTCCAGACCTGGGGAGGAGGGAGAGGATGGGGGGCATTAAGCGGGGCTGGGGGGGACCCCAAATGGGTTGGGGGGCTGTTAGGGGGTCCAGAGGGGCTCACCGGGCTCAGTAGGGCCGGTTGGCGTCTTTGGGCCTCTTGAGCTGCACTTTGAGGCGCTTCATGCCGATCTGGAACCCATTCATGGCATGGATGGCTGCCTGCGCACTGGCTGGGTTGTCAAAGCTGACAAAGCCTGGAAACAGCAGGGACATGGGGACAGTGGGGACACAGGGATGGTGGTGACAATGGGGATGTGGGGACAGCAGAGACACAGTCATGGTGGTGCAGATGTTGTGGCCCTGCAGTTGGCCCATGATATCCACAGCCACCCTAACTCCACCCCCCTGGCCTTGGTGGCTCCAGCTGTTGTGTCCCCATGGCATTTTGATGTCCCGACCATGATGTCCCCATGTCTCTGGCCGTGGTGACCCCATCTGTGAAGTCCCTGTGCCTTGGCCATGATGCCCACATGTTCTGGCCATCGTGTCCCCATACTCCTGGTCATGGTGTCCCCATCTATGATGTCCCAATGCTACGACAATGGTGTTCCCATGTCTCCATCCTTGGTGACCCCATCTGTGATGTCCCCGTGCCCTGACCATACCACAATGTCCCCATACTCTGACCATGGTGCCTCCATCCCATGACACCCCCAGTCCCTACCGAAGCACTTGCTCTGGTTGGTGGCGCGGTCGACGAACACTTTGGCGGAGATGACGTTGCCGAAGGGCAGGAACATTTGTAGGATCTCGGTGTCAGCGAACTCCTGGGGCAGGTGGTAGATGAAGATGTTACAGCCCTCGGGGCCTGCGGAGGGAGCAGCGTCATGGCGGGCACAGGCCCGGGGCACCCCAAAAAACACCAAACCCCAACCCAACCCCGTGCACCCATCCATGGAGCACCCACAGACCCCAATGCATGAGCCCAAAAACACTGCTCCGTGGCTTCCCCGTGGCCATGGGTACCCCAAGCACAGCTCCAGTGGGTGAGTGAGG
Source organism: Gallus gallus (assembly GCF_016699485.2). Taxonomy (NCBI): domain Eukaryota; kingdom Metazoa; phylum Chordata; class Aves; order Galliformes; family Phasianidae; genus Gallus; species Gallus gallus. The sequence continues at coordinate 2,814,972 of NC_052556.1, forward strand.
GGGTCCTGGGGGAGTCCCAGAGGAGTCCTGGAGGTCTTAGGGGAGTCCTGGGGACTTGGAGAGGGTCCCAGGATTGTGAGGTCCTTAGGAAGGTTCTGGGGCGTCCCAATGTCTCAGAGAGTCCTGAGGGATCTCAGGAGGTTTGAGGAGTTCTGGAGGGGGTCTCAGGGTCCAGGGAGGGCTTGGGGGGTTCCTCACCTTCACGCTGCTGCTGTTGGGGAGGTGGAGGGGGGGCCAGCAGTGGCCCTGGGGGGGCGAAGGCTGGGCTCACCAGCCCATAGGCGGCAGGGTAGGCGGCTGTGGGGGAAAGTGGGTCAGCCCAGTACAGCCCAGTGCTTCCCAACACATCCCAGTGCCCTCTACTACCACCAGAGTCCCTGCAGTGCTCCCAGTGCCCTCCAGTACCCCCAGTGCCTCTCAGTGCTTCCAGTGCCTCCACTCTTCCCCCAGTGCCATCCCAGTCCCTTCCAGATGCGCCCATCTAAACCATGCGGCTCTCCCCAGTATCCTCCCAGTGCCCCCTACTGCCCTCCCAGTGCCCCCCTGATGTCATGCAATGCCTTCACAGCACCCTCCACTACTCCCAATGCTTCCCAGTGCCCCTCGGAGCCATAAAATGCCTTCCCAGTGTCAACCATTGCCCTCCAACTGGCTCCCAGTAACATCCAGTACCCTCCCAGTGCCATGCAATGCCATCCCAGTGCCTCTCAGTGCCACCTCCAGTACACCTTCAGTCATGCAATGCTCATCCAATACACCCCAGTTCCTCCCAGTACCCCCAATGTCACACAGTGCTCTCCTAGTGCCTGCCAGTGCCCTCAGTGCCACAAAGTCCCCATCCAGCTTTCCCCAGTGCCGTGCAATGCTTTCCCAGTCCCTCCCAGTGCCCCCCAGTGCCCCCACCTGTGTAGTGCTGCATGCCAGCATATGCCTGCTGCAGGGGGTCCGCAGGGGCAGCGGGGCTCTGGGCTGGGGGGACAGATGGGGGGGCCGTTAGGGGAGGTGGGGGGCAGTGAGGGGGCGGCTGGGGGGCGGCAAGCACCTGGGAATGGGGGAACCCCTCCGGCGTAGACAGCCTCGGGGGCAGGCGGCCCTGCGGGCTGTGCAGGCACCGGGCTGTACCCGTTGACACTCAATGGGGCTGCGATGGCGGGGACTGGCGTGGCAGCCATGGCCGGCGGCGTGCTGGTTCCTGGGGGACAGCGGGGTCATCACCCTGACAGTGGCACCACGCTGTCCCCATCTGGTGGTGGATCCATCCTCTGGTGGCCACCATATCGCCATCCCACAGGGATGCATCTTTGGGGTCCCCATCCAACACGGACCCAACCCTGATGTCCCCATTTCCAGCGTCCCCACCCCCGGCATCCCCCATCCTTGATGTCCCGAATCTCTCATGTCCCGTGTCCCACATTCCCCACCCCGGATGACCCCCAAGCCCCCGATGTCCCCATTTCTCCAGGTGCCACCTACCTGAGGAGGGGGGCAGAGGGGTGGCGATGAGCCCGTTGGGGTTGACCGTGCCCATGTGCTGCATCTGGACGGCCATGGTGGCCATGGGGCTGAGGTAGGCCGAGTGGGCGGCCACCAGGGCCGCCTGCTGCTGCATCAGCTGTGGGGACAGCGCTGGCACCGCGCACGGCCACCAGGGTCCCCTCCCAAGTGGTGTCCCCGTGGGACCCCCATGGCCCAGTGGATGCCACCCAGTTGGTTCACATTGCCCAGCTTGGAAACCCAGTGTCTCCTCACGACACCCCATGTCCCATCTTGGACCATGTGGGGCCAATTTTCCCCCCTCCACCCAATGACCCCATACTGGATTATGGGATCCACCATTACTGGGTTCCACCATTTCCCACTGCCCATCACCGCAGTGCGGGGATCCACCACCTCACCCCATGGGCATCCATCAGCTCACCCCATGTCCCATCCCAGCCCACCGTGACCATTCCCTACTGATGTCTCCCACCCCAATGCCCCCACCCCACCATCATGTAGGGCCATCCCTCCGGCTGCCATCCCACAATACAACACCCTCACCCCACACCCAGGGGTCCACATCCCCCTGACCCCCATGTCCCCATGTCCCCCCTACCGCCTGCGTGTAGGCGCTGTAGGCCCCAAACTGGAGTGCTATGGGGCTGAACATGCCGAGCTGGCTCGCCACCTGCTGCATCCGCCGCAGACCCCGCTCCTTCTCCGTGTCCGCAAACTTCACCACCAGGCTGGATGAGGCGCCCTGTGGTGACACCGCCGTCACCCCATGGGCACATGGGGACAGCGCAGAGAGATAGGACGGGGAGGGGTCCATTGGAGGGTTGATGGTGGGGTGAACTGGGGGGATGGTGGGGGAGATACTGAGATAATGGTGGGGACAATGGCGGGGATACTGGGAGGGATAATGGGAACCGTGGGAGGGATCATGGTGGGGATGATGGGAATCGATAGCAGGGGCAGGGGGAGTGATGGAGACAATGGGGATGGTGGTGGTGGGAACCACGGGGGCAGTGGTGGGGCTGGCGGTGGAGAATGGGGCGGGCAGTGGGGTGGTCGGGGGTGGCCGTGGGTTGGTGGCCCCTCACCGGCAGAGTGCGGCTCCCATGGAGGGCAGCGATGGCAGCCTGGGCCTCTGCGTGGCTCTGGAACTTGACGAAGGCGCAGCCTGGGGACAGTGGGGTCAGCAGGACAGGGCCCGGACCCTCCCCAGCCCAATACACCCTGACTGTCCCCATCCTTGTCTCCATTCCCATCCTCATCCCCCTCCCCATCCTATCCCCAACTCCATTCTCATCCTTGTCCCCACCCCCATCATCATCCCCATTCCCATTCCATCCCCATCCCCATCCCTCTCCCCATCGCCACCCCATCCCCACCCTGTCCTGTCCCCACCCCCATCCCCACACAGTGACACCTTTGCTGGTGCCATCGGGGCCGCGCAGCACTGTGCACTCATCGATGGTCCCAAAGGGTTCAAACATCTTCCTCACATCCTCGTCTGCCTGCTGCTTGCTGAGCATCCCCACAAACAGCTTGCGGTCCTCTGCGGGACAGCGTGGTGACACCGGGACACCGGGATGGACACCCCCTCACCCGGCCAGGATGGGGACGTGGGATGGGGACAGCGCGGGGACACCCAGCACCCAACCAGGATGGTGTTGGGGACATGGGGATGGGGACAAGTGCACCCCTCTTCCAGGGACATGGGGACCCCAAGATATGCTGAGACCCCTGGGGACGGGGAGATGGTAGGGGGGAACACCTCTCATGGGGCTGCTTGGGTATAGGTTGGGGACATGGGGACGGTGCTATGCTGGAGCCTCCCCAGGGACGTGGTGACACCCATGGGATGGGGACATGGGAGGAGGACAGGGAGGGGGCCAACCCCACCATGGGACAGGGGCAGAGGAGGAGGGAACATGGGGACATTTGTGGGGGACATGAGGACACAGTGACAAACAGCACGGGGATGGGGACGGCCAACCCTACTGGGGACATGGGGACCCCCTGGGTGAGGACATGGTGGGGGGACAGGGGTTGATGCCAGCCCTGTGGGGGACGTGGGGTGGCCTTTGGGGGGTCCCATTTGGGGACACGGGGGTGGTACCTCCTCGGCTCTCACTGTCCGCCGGCTTCACCTGGATGGGGCGGTTCATCTGGGGGGGGCACAGCGAGCGATGGGGACACAGCCCCCCCCAAAGCTCCCCGGGTACCCCAAAGATGCTCTGTGTTACCATGGCAATGCTGCCCTGCATCCCATTACCAGGCAACGGGCACCATGGCAACGACCACCTCCCCCCCACACCCCCCCTCCTCCCCACACACACACACACACTATTAACTGGGGTGGGGGGGGGGGGGGTTTGACCCCACCCCCTGAGAGCAACGTGGGGGGGGCAGGGAGCAGATGCCCAGTAACCATGGCAACGGGAGGACGTGCTCCATGGCAACCGCCCACTCATCCCCAATTTCCCCATCCCGTTGCCTGGCAACGGCGCTGACATCAGCAGCGCTGCGATAAACAATGACAAGGCCGAAGGGGGGGGGGGAGGGGGGTGGATTTGGGGGGCCCCCGAAACCCCTACGACTGAAGGAGGTGGGGGAGGGGCGGGGGGGTGTTGTCCCCATCTCACCCCACCCTCCCCCTATTTCCCACGCAGAAAGCGAAGGTGCCCCCCCCAACCCCACAGCACCCCCCCATAAAGCCCAGATGGTGCCCCCCCCCGCTTTAATCCTCCTTAATCCTGGGATTATCCTGGGATGGAGCTGGAGAAACAGAGGGGGGGGGGAGCCCCTAATAGGGGCTCCCAGCACCCTAAATCCCCCCCCCATTCCCCCAGTATAACAGCCCCCTAAATCCTTCCCCCATATAACAGCCCCCCCACCCCGTTGGCACTGATGGGGACAGTGGGTGACATTCGTGTTCCCCTCCACATAAAACACCACACTGGGGGCAGCTGTTGGGGCGGTGCCGCCCCTTAATCCCCCCCCCCCATCTACCCCCCCCTATGCAAATAATCCCAACCCCCCCACACCCCATAAACCCCTCCAAATCCCCAGATTATCCCAAAGAAGGTAAATCCCAGGGGGCTCTGATGGGGGGGAGCGGGTGGGGGGGTAATGAGGGGGGGTCATTGATGGGGGTGGGGATTGAGTGATTACTTCCTTCTGGGGTTCCCCCCCCCCCCATTAATGTCTGAGGACCCCATAATTCCCCTCTAGAAATGAATCTTTGTGGGGAGGGGAGTGTCTGGGGGTCCCTGGCCATAATTAAGAGGGGAGAGCACCCAAAATGCTTCACTTCCCTCCCATATAAATGGCATTTCCTCCCCGCATCCTCTTTTGTTGTCTCATCTGTTGGGATTTTTGGCCCTGGGGGGATGTTTTGGGATTCCCAATGGGGGGAGGGTCTCTGTGTACCCCCAATATTTACACTCGGGAACTCCCCCTCCCCCCATTTGTCTCCGGGAACCACCAAACCCTCCCATAAAGAGGCCTTTGGGGGGGGGGGGGGGGGGGGAGGGGAAGGCTGGGGATCCCTGGCGATAATAAGTGGGAAAGAGCACTCATATGGGGTGGGGTGAGGGGGAGTCACTGTGCTACCCCAAAGTGTGCATATAGCACTGGGGGGGTGCCATGCACCCTCAAAGTATGTGTGTGCTGCATTGGGATGGGAATTAGGGTGCATTTGCACACGAGGTGTGCAAAGTGGGGGAGGGGGAGGGGACTACACCCCAAAGGAGGTGTATGGGTTTTGGGGAGGGGGGGCACTCACCCCCGGCAGCGTTTTCTGCTCGTGGAGGGCACTCTGCGCCTTCAGGGCCGACTCGCGGGCGCAGTAGGTGAGGAAGGCGCATCCTATAGGGACAGGGGATGAGGGGGGTGTTGGGTGGGGGACGCAGAGACCCCTGACCCCACACCCTGCAGTTGGGGTGGTAATGGTGTCCCTGTGGCCCTTCGACCCCCCCCCCCCCCCCACCTTGGTTGTGGTTCCCATCAGCATGGCCTCAGGGCCTGCACAGACCCCACAGCACAACAACACCACACATACAGCTGTCACACAATTGCCTACAACCATTGCACCCCATACAACCATCATTCACAGCCATCGCATGGCCCATACAACCATCATCCCCCATACAACCATCCCATACCCCCATACAACCAGCATCCCCCATACAACCATCCCACACCCCCATACAACCAGCATCCCCCATACACCCACCCTGTGTGCCACGTATGACCATCACACCCCCATATCCCCATCCCACACTCCACGTACGACCATTACACTCCCAGACTGCTGCATGCCCCACACACAACCACTGTACCCCATACAACCACTGCATACCCCAAACACAACCACCAGACCCTACACACACACAACTCACTTGACACAACCGCTGCACACATCCCACACTACATCTCACCCTACACAACCATCACACAACCCACAAGACATCACACCCCATACAACCATCGCACCCCACTCACCACCTCCGCCCCACACCATCCATACAAGCACTGCCCCACACAACACTCCCAGCACAGCCCCACAGAGCCCCACAGCTCCACAGGGCCCACCCGCACCCCTGGCCCTATAGGGCACAGCCCCCACCCCACAAGCACAGATCATACCCAGATTGCAGCGCCGTACCGCAGCTGTGGGGCTGTTCTTGAGCTCCAGAGCTGCCCGTGGGGCTGTGGGCCTATGGGGCTGTGCTCAGGGCTGTAGCTGTGCCATAGGGCTGTATGTAGAGCTGTAGGTATGGCTGCACCCATACTGTAGGGCTGTACGTAGGGCTGTACCCGTGCCATAGGGCTGTATGTAGGGCTGCACGTAGGGCTGTATATAGGGCCAGCCCCGGTGCCCAGGGGCCGTACTCAGGCCCCACGGCCGCGTGCAGCTCCTGCTGCCCATTCCCCACTCCTGACCCCCATCCCCGTTCCCCATCCCCACCACCGGCGCCGTACCTTTGTGCATCCCGGTGTATTTGTCCTTGATGACCGTCAGCTCGTAGATCTTCCCGAACTGCTCGAAGATGGGCTTCAGGTCCTTCTCCTCCAGGTGCCGCGGGATCTGCCCCACGAAGAGTTTGATGGCGTCGGGCTCCTTCATGGGGCCGCCGGCGCTCGGGGCCGCGCCCTCCGCCCGGTGCCCTCCCGGTGCTCCCGGTGTTCGGTTCTGCTGCTCCCGCTGCTCAATCCTGGTGCTCCCGGTGCTGTCGGTGTTCGGTTCCGGCGTTCCTGCTGCCCTTTTCCCGGCTTCTGGCTCCCAGCTCTGGTGCTCCCGGCGCTCCCACTGCCCGGTTCCGGTGGTGCCGGTGCCGCCGGTGCTCAGATCCGGTGCTCCCGGTGCTCCCGATGCCCTTTTCCCGACTCCCAGTGCCCGGATGTGGTGCTCCCGGTGCTGTCAGTGTTCGGTTCGGTGCTCCCAGGGCCCAATCCTCGTGATCCCGGTGCTCCCAGCGCCTGGTTCGGTGCTCTCAGTGATTGGATCCGGTGCTCCCGGCTGCTCCCGGCGATCAGATCCGGTGCTCCCGGTGCCCGTTTCTCATCTCCCGTTCCCTTTTCGCCCACTGCCGGTACCCCCGGTTCCCCTTTCCCGACTCCCGGTGTCTCCCGGTTCTGTCTCCCCGGTGCTCCCGATGCCGGTTCGGCGCCCCCGGTGTCCGTTCCGGTGCTCCCGGTATTCCCGTTACCCGATTCGGCGCTCCCGGTGCCCTTTTTTTCGGCTCCCGGTGCCCGGTTCCGTGCTCCCGGCGCTCCGGTGCCGGTGACGGCGGCGCCGCACACAAAGGAGGGGCGGCCCCGGGGCTGAGGGCTCCTCCGGGGACGGGGCGCGGTGGGGCGGGGGCTGCGCTCTGCCCGGGGGCGGCGCTCCGGGGCCCGACGGCGCTTCTCCCGCAGCCGCCGCTCCGCCCGGAGCCACCGGGTATCGCCGTGTGGGGGGATACGGGGGGCGGGGGGAGCGGGGATATGGGAACGCGGGGATATAGGGTGGGGATATGGGGGGGAATATGAGGGCGATGCCGGGTGTAGATACGGGGTATGGGGGCGTTTTATGGGGGATATGGGGTGGGGATTTGGGGGGGGTTGTGGGAGGGGGGATACGGGCATATGCGGTGGGGATACTGGGGGGGGGGATAGGGGGTGGGTGTGGGGGGGGACGTGGGGGAGGTGTGGGGTGGAATGGGGATATGGTGGGGTCAGAATTGGCCACGCCCATAGCGCCGGTACCGGGCGGGGGATGGGAACGGGAATATGGGGCGGAAATGGGGAAATGGGAAATAGTGGGAACGGGAATAGGGGACGGGAATGGGGTCGGGAGCGCCCGGGGCAGCGGGAGGGGGGGGGGGTGGGGGAGGGAGGGGGGCCGCCGCGCGTGGCACTGCGGGAGGAACCGCCGCAACAACGGGACCCGCAGCAGCCCCGGGCGCTGTCCGCGGTGCTGAGCGGAGCGCCGGTGGGGCGGAGCTGCGGGGGGGGGGACACGGAGACACGGACAGACCGACACGGGGACACGTGGGAACACGGACATGGGGACACAGACAGACGCGGGGACACAGAAACATGGGTAGACAGACATGGGGACATGGAGACAGATGGAAACGTGGGCATGGGGACACAGCGACACGGACTGACGGACACAGGGTCACGAGGATGTGGATATGTGCGCATGGGGACATGGACAGACATGGGGACATGGACAGACGGGAACAGATGGAAACCTGGACGTGGGGACAAGAGGACACGGACAGACGGACACAGGAACGTGGGGATATAGGGACACGGGTGCACAGACAGACACAGGGACATGGGGACATGGCCACGGACAGACTGACGTGGGAACAGATGGGAACACGGACACGGGGACACAGACATGGGGACAGACAGAAGGACACGGCCATGGATGCGTGGGGACACGGACAGATGGACACGGGGATGTGGGGACACACGGACACGTGGGTACATGGAGATGGGACACAGACGGACAGACACACACGTAGGGGTGTGGACACACGGACACAGCCTGTGACACACTGTGACACAGTGTTACACACACTTACAAAAACCCCATTACACACACCCCGTTACACACACAGTTACACACTCAGTCACACCCTAAAGCCCTGTAACGACCCTCACATGGCGGCTATGGGGCACACGCCCCGCTGCACACTCACACGATGGCCCCCCATCTCACACCCATTACACGGGGATAGCGTCACACACCCGCCGTTGCACGCTCGCAGTGACACGCAGTCACGTGGTTTACACGCGCACCGTCGCACCCCACCGGGGCCGTTACGCCGTTATCCGTTTCCCCCCCCCGCGACGCCGCACTTCGGCCCTGGATGGCGGCACCGGGACCGGCGCTGGGGGTGCGGGCGGAGGCGGTGCGGGGGAGACGGGGAGGGGAAGGGGGGGGAACGGGGACGGACGACACCCTGGGGAGGACGGCGCGGTGACGCGTGTCCGTGTGTCCGTCCGTGTGTCTGTCTGTCCCCCGCAGCCGTCCCTGCGCCCATCCGTTGAGCGGTACCTGCGGGAGCGGCCGGAGGTGGCGATGCTGCTGCGGGGGCTGCTGCGGTGCGACCCCCAAACCCGACCCCATCCTCATTCCAACCCCGACCCCCCCCTACACCCGGACCCCATTCCTAATTCTGCTCCCCGCTGCCTCCCCGTCCCCCCCCTGGTTCCCATACCCCAACCCACGGGGTGGTTCCCCCACACCGCAATGCTATGGACCGCCCCCCCCCAACCTCGTCCCCAAAATCCCACAATCCTTCTGGACCCCCATCCCCTCACCTCAGCCTCCCAAACTCCATTTAGGGTCACCTTCCAACCCCCACTGCCTTTTGGGGTGACCCTCCTTCCCCCCCGCTGCAGGGAGGTGATGCTGCGACGGCCCCGCAACGTCCTGGAGTTTGCTGCAGGTGGGGGGGAACACCGGGGGACCCCACAGTCATTGTGGGGACAGTGATACCCCAGGGCGTAAGGGGACCCCACTGGAATGGCGGGGATGGGGGCGGGGGGGGACAACACATTAGAGAAATGGTGACACTGTGGCATAGCAGGACCCAATTCCTTTAGGGGGACAGCAGCAACCCTAAACCAGAGGGAGCATTTGGGGAGTGTCACCAAGGCCGGGGGGGATGGGGGAGCCTTTAGGGACAAGGACATCAAGGTGTGGGGGACCCACAAAGGGGACAGTGGCATGAGGGTGCAAGAGGGCACCGGGGACAGTGACACTGAGGGGTGGGGGGGACCATCTGGGAGCAGTGCCACCGAAGTGCAGGGATCCATCTGAGGACAGCGCCACAAAGCACAGTGTCCCCATCCATTGCAGAGTACTTCACAGACCCGGAGCTGCCGCGGAGGATTTGGGATCAGTTGGGGACTGATCCCACAGCCGCCGCAGTGACGATGACGCCCCCCTGTGTGACACAGCAGTGACAAGAACCCAGTGCTCATGTTCCTGTGTGTCCCGCAGCAGTGCTGGGGCTGCGGTGCTGCCAGGGGCTGAGCACCCATCTGGGGCTGTCTGGGGAGGTTGAGCCCTGTGGGGCCTTAAAATCCCAACCCCACCCCATCCCCAACTGCATTCCAAACCCCAAATCTGGGGTTGTCTCTCCCACCCCCCCCCCACCTGTTCCCCTATGGGATCAGCCCCCAAAAATCCCTTCAAGGTTATCCCCAAACCCTGCTGCCCTTTGGAATCAGTTCCTGAAAACCCATTTGGCGTCATCTCCAAATGTCTTTGGGGTCAGCCCCGAAACCCCAAACCACATGCGCTGCCCCACACTCCAACCCTTTTTATTCACTCAGCAAGGATGGGGAGCTATGGGTGACAGCTCCAGTGGGGGTTCCCAAATCCCCCCGACCCCAAAAGGAGGGGGCCTGTGGGGTCAGAGCACCTCGTCGCGCCGTGCTGCCAGCAGTGCTGCCTGCTGAGCCTGCCAGTGCCGGCGTCGCTTCGTCCGCGGCCGCATGAACTCCACCACGTCCATGGGGACCCGCACCGTATCCATCCCATTCACCTGTGGGGTGGGGAGAGGGAGGGGGGCGGTGGGGGCAGCCCTGCATGTTGCTGTTGATGGGGGCACCCATCCCCCTCCACTCAGGAATCTCAGTGTTGCCCCAAGGAAAACCTTAAAAAAAATGGAGGAGGGAGCAGGGAGCCTCCTCATCCCCAGCCCCAAAATCCCCCAGGGGATCAAAATCACACTGAAATATGGGACATCCATCCCCCAAATCCCACCAAAATCCCACTGATGTGAGGCAGCTCCATCCCCCAAATACCACTGAGGGATGGGAATGCCATGCCCTAAATCCCATTGAAATAGTTCAGGCCCATCCCCCCACATCCCACAGATGTGGGGCATCCCCACCCTTTGAACCCTGCTGTGGGGCAGGACCCAGCCCCCAGACCCGCTGCGTACACAGCGATGGAAGTGCAGCCCCTTCCCCATCGCCATCCCCACCCTCACCCCCCAGTTAGCACCTCACTTCCAATTAGCAGGATCCTAATGAGCCCCACAGCGCTGACACAGATATGGGGCCCTCAGAGACTGAGGGACAACGGCTGATGGCACAGAGGGGCGGCTCTGTGTGTATGTAGGTCACAGGGACAGAATTTGTTGTTTTTTTTTTTTTTTTTTCTGTGAAAAACCCCAAATGTTCCCCCCCAGCCCCCTCACCGGGACTGTGGGTTCCTCTCTGGCATTGCTATGGGGCCACGGGCTCTCCCCACACCTCCCACACTATGGGGCAGGGAACGGGGAGGCTGTGGGACGCCGTGCACTCACCGTCACGTCGCACCAATACTCGCCCCAGCGGGTGATGGGTTCATCCGGCAGCTTCAGCGCATGGGGTGGCACCGACACCCGCAGCTGTGATGGGTCAGAAGTCAGAGGGCACCACACATGGCCCAGCAGCCCGCTCCCTTCATCTTCTCACGGCCTTCATTAAAGCCCACCGCCCCACAGCACACAGAGCCTCCACTGCGCCCCCCACGCTGTGGGGATGGAGAACCCACATCTCTGAGAGCACAACTCACGTTCTTGAGGAAGTGCCGCGCCACGATGGCGGTGCTCAGCTCCCAGTTCACATTGTTCTTCATGCCCACCTCCAGGCGGCAGCTTCGCAGGAACTGCAGGGTCTGTGGGGCAGGGGGGTGGTGTGGGGCAGGGGCTCAGTGTGATGTGGGGATCAGTATGAGGCCGAGGGTCAACATAGGGCATGGGGGCAGCGTGCAGCAGGGAGTTATTGTGGGGCGGGGGGGGGTCGATATGGGGCACCCCCCCCCCCCCACTCACCCTCTCTCCGCTCTGCGTTTGGATCGCCTCCATCTGCCCTTCCTGGCTCTACAGCAAGAAAAAAAAGATGAGGAACAAACCCAAAGCAGAGGCTCCCCATGCTCCAAAGCTGTTCCTCCCCCAAACCACCACCCCTTTGCTAGCTAATTAACAGCAGGGCGGTTCACGAAGCGGCTCATTAAGTGGCTCACTTGCTTCTCCTCTTCGAACAGCCGGCGGTTCTCAGGTGATGCATACACAGCCAAGCCCTGCGGCAGCAGCCGGTTGCGCCCCACAGACTTCTTCACAGAAACGATGTCCCCACGGCTCCCCAGACCTGCAGGGACAGCGAGGGGCAGCACCCCACATCCTGCCCTGGGAGGAGGGGGGGGGAGCCCCAACCTCAAACCCCACCCAAAATCCCACTGAGACAGCACACAGAAATAGCGAATAGAGCAGAAATCAGAGGAAAAAAGAGCGGAAAGCAGAGGGGAGGAATCAGAAATCAAGGGGTAATTATGGTCTGGGCACTGAATTTCCTGCCCAGGCAGTGAGCTCACACTCAGACGAGTGACTCTAAAAGAAACGGTGCTTTCATGCTTAACTTTATGGTGTTTTGTTGTGTGTTTTTTTTATTATTTTTTCAGTGGATTATGTTTTCTCTTGAAAAGAAGGAGGCTGCGGGGGCGTGGAGGAGCCCAACCACCCCCCGGGTCCTACAGCAGAGGAACAACTCCAGCATCAGTGCAGGGGGGGCTGAACTGCCGGAGAGGCGCTCTGCAGAGAAGGACCCGGGGGTCCCGCTGGGCCAATGGCTGCCAACAGGCTGACCGCCGGCTGAACGTCAGATGGACGCACGGCTGACCAGCAGGACGCTGCGGTGCCTCCCCCTGCTGCTCCCCCAGCCCAGCGCCCCCCCCACCCCGCCCCCAGCCCCGCATACCCTCCACCGCCTGCGTCAGAATCAGCTCCAGCTCCCCGCGCGGCAGATGTTTGCCGTCCTCCACCAGTCGGTACACGCGGTACCGCCGGTGCCGGGCGCGGGGGGGCCGCCCCTCTTTGCTGAGCGGCACCTTCCACCACCGTTCCACCACCACCGTGTCCTGCGTGGGGAAACGGCTCACAGCGGGGCCGGGGCCGGGGCCGCCTACTGCCCCACGGAACCCCGCTCCCCAGTCCGTTACGGCCCGTTCCCTCCCGAGGGCCCAGTCCCACAGTCCATCCCCCTCTTCCCCCCCCCCCCCATAAGCCGATCCCACGGCCCACTTCCCCCCCCCAGAACCCCGTTCCATGACGGTCCGTTCCCCTTGCAGAGCCCGGAACCGCCCCCCGCGATACGTCCCGGAGCCCCCCGGCCCTTACCCGCGCATGGCTCAGGCTCAAGGCCCGCCCCGCCGCCCCGAGCAGCAGCTCGCAGCCCCGCGCCCACAGCGGGCCCAACATGGCGGCGCCCAGCCCGAGGACCCCCGCACGGGGCTGCCCGCAGCGCGCCTGCGCCACAACCACGCTGAGCTGCCCGCGGTGCGCCTGCGCAGAAAAGCCCACGGAAAGCTGCCCGCTGCGCCTGCGCACAAAGAGGTCTATCGCCGCCCCTCCCCACCCCCCTCCACCCGCGCAGGTGACGACCACGCAGGGAGAATCGTGGGGTGTCACCCCATCCCACCCCCCCCCCACGCCATCTGTCCCCGCAGCACCGAGCAGCGCCCCCTGCATTCAGTGCCCTCTGGGCTTTATTCAACCAGGAAACCAAACAGCTCTTCCCCTCAGCGGGGTGAAAACAACAACAACCAAACCGCAACGGCGCGGAGACAACAATGTGAAAGGCACCCCCACGGTGACCACAGCATCACCGACCCAACGGGGAACACGAAGAACGAGGCACGGAGCGGCCCTGGGAACGCAGCAGGGCAGTGGCTTCCAGAGGGGGGCCGAGGCATCCCGGGGGAGATTTGGGGACACCGCGGCCGGGTTTGTCCCCTCCGGTGGTTACAGAGGGCAGCTGGAAAGCAGTTCCGAGTCGGTGTAGAGATGCAACTCGTAGTGAAACGGGCGCTGTTGATGCGGGGGGTGCTGTGATATGGGGCAGGCACTTCGCTTCTCAAAAAGCATCCAACGCTGCGGCCAGTAGGGGTAGAAACAGCTCTGTGGGGTCCATACACACCATCAGCCCCTGACCTCTATACTTTGGGGTCATTTATTTGTGGTGGCAATGCTTGGTGTCCCTCCACAAAGAGTCATCCCCTTCTGGAGGCAGAGTGTGGCTGTGGGAGTGACATTCCCCCCTTCTGTGCCCCAGCTGTCCCATTTCCAGCCCCAGGAGCAGGGAGGAAGCTCTATAGGGAGGACAGTGCGGCTCACCGAGGTCAGGCCATCACGGGGAGCTCCGCGCTGGCACCGCACTGCCACTGCTGCCAGTCACTGAGGCACCTCCTGCACAGAGTGACAAACCCCACTGCGGTGTCACAACCCGCACATCCACCCCACAGTGCCACCTGCACCGAGGTACGGCCCTACCATGCCACCATGGGGCAGCCATACCTTGTGGGGTTCTGCCCTCCTCCTCACCCCCAGAGCTGATGGGGATGGGGCCGGGGAAGGGGTTGGCCCCAGGCCAGGGGCTACTGGAGAAGACAGAGAAGTTGGTGTAGCGCATGGAGTCGGTGCAGAAGACAGAAGCAGAGTCCCCATCGGAGAAGGATGGGCGGCTGTTGGCAGAAAGGGCTCCGCTCCAGGTGATGGGACACGGCGCTTCGGGTGTCACGGTGTGGAGGGTTCCAGGGCCCCCAAGGGCTGTGGGACACCAGGAGCCGGGGCTGGGCTGGGCCTTACTGTCATCCCTCTGAGGCTGTGAGGAAGTGGAAGGGCCAAGCAGCAGCCCTGGGGCTGGGGGCTCTGCATTGCCCCACAGCCGCTCGGTGTTCTCATCTATGGGCCAAAGGAGAAGCTGGGTCAGGCAGGCGTCAGGCACTGCTTCCCCTGCAGAGCTCAGCCTGGTGACCCGCAGCTCCTGCTGTCACTCCTCATGGCACCTCACTGCAAGACTGTGCTCCCCAGGGCTCATGGACCTCTTTGGGGCTTTTACAGGTGCCGAGCTGGAAAGAGATAACATGGGTGGGGGGCTCTGCATGGCCCCCAGTACTGAGCTCAGCACCCGGAGGCCAAGAACCACAGCTCCAGTGGCTCCCAGGGCCCTGGGGGACTATCAGCAGCCCCCAGGGGGGCACCCCCTGTGTCTCCTTTCACCCCAAACAAGCCCCTTCACACCTGGGGACATTACTGGAATTAGGGTCGGCCCCACAGTGCTCACCCAGCAGGCTGATGCAGGAGAGGGTCAGTGGTGTGGCGCTGGGGCTTGGTGGCAGCTCAGACAGGATGCTCTCGAGGGAGGTGCACACCATGTCCTCCTGCACATGAAGAGCCATGTTAACCCCACAACATGGGGCAAAAGGGTGAAGCTCCTGACTCTAAGGATGACCCAGAGCCAAAATCTGGGCAGAGAAAAGATGCTGTCAGAGCCCTGCTGTCCCCCGTCCCACTGCAGCTCTGCTCACCGGTGTCTCCGCTGCACCCCCCGTCACTGGCAGTGGGAATCCACCCCCTTCCTTCTCCTCCTCATGGGGCTGCAGTGCAGCATGGCCCAGCCGCACCAGCTCAGCCCTGATGTCGAGGCTCTGTGGGGAAATGAGAGGAAGATGAAGGACACCAAATCCTCACAGGGTGATGGGAGGGGAGCAGTGAGGCACAGGGTTCACCTCGCCGTGGTGGACATCAAACAGTGCGATGCGTGGCCATGTGCACAGCCCGGCCTGGGTGTAGCTGGAGATTTTGGCCACCAGTGGCTTCCATTGGGCGCAGTAGGTGAGACGCTCGAATGCGTCCAGCGCTGCCTCGTCCCACTGCTCCCCTGAGGGAGGGCCGGGAGGTGAGCAGCACCAGGAGGGACAGGGGCTCTTAAGAACCACCTGTGCTCCTCCTGCACTCACCCACAGGCACGATCCCAGCCAGGCTGCACTCGATGGCCTGGAAGGGCAGGCTCAGGAAATCACTCCTGGTGGAGAGAAAGCAGCAGGCTGAGGGCGGGGGCAGCCCAAATCCTGCTTCATGGCCTTGCTGGGCTGCACGCTGCCCTCCTGGAGACATCCCCCCAGCCCCGCTGCCTCCTCTCCCCTTCCTCCCACACTCACCGCAGTACTCGCAGAGCCTCACGGGGCGCCTCCCCGTTGTCCCCAAAATCCACATAGTAGAGGTCCAAGTTGCCGTTCTCCAGCGTGCCCAGCACCCGGGCCCGGTACCAATTGCTGCTGTCTGTGTATGGAGCGGCCACGATGTCCCCTGCCTGCACGGCCTCCAGCTCCGCCTGCGGGGACACGGCACGCCACGTCCTCCGGTGCCAGGAGGGGCGAGGGGATGAGAACGGTGTCCCCCTGGGAGCCTCACCACGCAGTCGCTGCCCTCGTAGTGCTGCGTCATCTCAGAGATCAGCTTGTCCAGCTGCAGGCTGCGCTCCCCAATGATCTGGATCCAGAAATGGTTGGGGTTTTCGGCAGCTGAGACGTAGACCTCCAGGTGCTCATCTGCGTGGAAGCTAAAATCGGGGCTGGGGACTGCAGGATAGGAACCAGCAGGAGACAGACATAACGGGTGGATGGTTGGACTAGATGATCTCAGGCATCTTTTCCAACATAAAAGGTTCTGTGATTCTATGACACGTGGATCCCCCCGAGGACACATCGTAGGGCACCCTGAGTGAGGCAGGAGGGAGCAAACCAGAGCCACAAAGCCCTCGCTCCCCATGGGACAGCCCAGCAACATGGGGGGCCTGGGGAGGTGTGGAAAACCTCTTCCCCCCCAACACAGACTCCTCATTGCAACCCAAGGACAATACCAGAACCTCTCACCTTCAAATTTTGGCACCGCTGCCGGCTTTTCTGCTGCCTCACTCCCATCCTGCAGCTCCTCCATGGCTGCCCCCCCTCGCAGAGGGCCCCCATTCCCGGCACCGTGCTCCCTGTCAGGCAGCAGCAATGCTTCCCTGCGGCTGCCCAGGGGCTCCTTGCGGTGGCTCCGCAGCACCGTGGTCTGAGCCAGCTCCTGGCGGAACACTGCATCCTCTACCAGCTTCTCCATGATGAGTTTCTGGGGGAAAACAAGAGGAAAGCATGGGGGTCTCATACCACAAGCCCTCTGGGGGAGTTGGGAGGCTGCCCCAGTGCTCACCTTGGCTGCATCCACCTCCCGCTGTGTCCCCGAGATCTGGATGAGCCGCGTCGGTGCCAGCATGGCCTCAGCCTGGTGCTGGCACTGCACCTGAGCTCCGGAGCTGCGGCAGATGCTGCGCACCGTCTCACCGCCGTGGCCTGCGGGATGCAGAGAGAACCAAGAGGTGAGGAGGATTTATGCCAGTGCTCTCCCACTGTGCCCTCACCCTAAGGAGGGCTGCTTGAAGGGACCGGGGCCGCACCGATGATCCTCCCGACAGCTCTCTGTGGCACGTGGAGCTGCTCCGACACCGGTGTGCTCTCCACCACAATCTGATGCACAGCAGCTTTGGCTCTGCACACTTGGCTGGGCGAACCCCAGATCAGCAGTAGTCGCTCCTCACCATCGTCTTCCCCCTCCAGGTCGATGCGGGCCCCCGTCTCCTGCTGCAGCTGCATGGGGCACCCCATAAGTAGCCCCCACAGTCCCCAGAAGACACATCCATCCCCCCCAGGAGCGGCTCTCACCCTTCGGATGGTGGTTCCCTTCCGACCGATGATGGCTCTCACCGCAGCCCGCGGGACGCGCAGCTCCGCCCGCAGCTCCTCTGCCCCCACCGTGGGCACGTGCAGCTCTGGGGGGGGTTGGGAGGCGGCCCGGTGAGGGCCGGGGGGGCGGGGGGGTTGAACCGGGGGTTGCGTGGGTGGTACAGCCCGGGGGGGAACACGGAGGGGGGGTCTGAACGGGGAGAGTACGGGGTGGGAGGGGGGAGGGGAGAGCAGCGGGGGTGGCACGGGGGGGATACGGCTCGGGGGGTACACGGGGGGCTCCGGGCACCCACCTCGGCCCTCCCGGTACCGCCGGTACACGATGTAGAGGACGGTGGCCCCGGCGGGGAGGCCCAGCAGCACTGCCACCTTCTGCAGGCCGCTCAGCCCGGCCCAGCCGCTCCTCTCCGACGGCATCGCCGCGCCGTTACCGCACGTTCGGACCTCTCCAGGCCCTTCAGACCCGTTCGGGCCCCGCCAGGCCCCGTTAGGCCCCGCCAGGCCCCGCCAGGCCCGGATCCGTCGCGCCGCCGCCTCACGCAGCCCGCCGCCGCCTCAGGCCCCGCCCCTCCCCGCCGTCCACCCAATCAAAACCTCCCCTCTTCTCCTCCCAGCCAGTCAGCGCCCGCCAGGCGGTGGCCAATCAGCTCTCAGCGCGGTGGGGAAGGGAGGCGGGGCCGAGCGCCTGCCCTGGGAATAAAGCGGCCAATCGGCGGCGCCGGATGGTGCGTCGCAGCCAATCAGCGGGCGGCAGGGAGGCAGAGCAGACCATTGCGGGGCGGGGGAGTTGCCGTGGCGTGGGGGGGGGTAACGGCCCCACGGACGGTGCTTAAAACTGGGAGAGAGGGTCCGGAGGAGGGGCTGTGGTCGTGGGGAGGGACCTACGGGTCAAGACCCCGGGCCTGAGGGCAGCAGAGGGCCCTCAGGGTGGGCTCCGGTGAGGAGGAGGTCGACGGGGGTCTTATGGCCTCCCATAGGCTTATCGGGACAACCTGCGTCCAACCCACGACGTCCGACAGCCCCGTCACGGCACCCCGCGGGTCCCTCCCGCTCCCGATATTACCCCACCCGACCGTTCCGACCCGCAGCACCCCGGAAGACGCCGTTCCCTTCAGCACGCCTTTATTCCCAGCCGTGACAGCGGAGGGGGGCTCGGAGCCGACGGCCCCACGCAGGACGAGGCCGAGCCTCCCCAGAGCCTCCGGAGGGCGGCGCAGCACCCACGGGTGCCCCCTGCGTTGGGCGGGGGGAGCGGGGCTCAGCGGGGGGCGGGGGATTCCGGCTCGGGGGCGAAGAGCTCGCGGTACAGAGGGGGGAAGGCGGCGAGCGGCGCGGCGGGGCGCAGCCGGCGGAAGGTCTGCAGCTGCTCCACGTGCTGGGAGCACAGCGCCCGCAGGCGGCCCAGCGGCGGCAGCTGTGGGGGGGAGACGGTGTGTGGGACACCGGGGACGCCCCCACAGCGCCACGGGTGTGACGGCGCCCAACCGCGGCAGCCCAGTGGCCCTGACACGCCAATCGCGCTCCGTGTCCCGTGGCACCCCGGTGGTCACGGCACACCCATGGCACCCCGTGTCCCGTAGCACCCCAACATCACCTCAGTCACCGTGGAAACCCACTCCTCACAAAACCCCATATCCCAAGCATTCCGTGCCTCCCGTCCCGCAGCGCCCCAATGGCACTCCTATGGCCCCACAACCTCTGGCGCCCACCTTCCAAGGCACCCCAACAACCACGACACACCCATGGCACTCCACATTCCATGGCACCCCGTGACACCCACCACCCCATGGCACCCCACAGTACCCCACGCCCTGTGCCCCCCCGTGTCCCCACCCTGGCCAGCAGCCCCTCACGCTGCGTCCTGCGCAGCAGCAGCCGGAAGGCCACCTCCAGGCGTCCCTGCAGCCGGGCCACCTTCCCTGGGTCCTGCAGCAACGGGCGGGCTGAGGACAGAGACCGCACATGAGGTTGGGGTGGGATGGGGATGGGGACAGAATGGAGACACAGACAGGATGAAGCTGGGGATAGGGATGGGTATGGCCAGGACAGGGTGGGGACGGGGGCAGCCAAGGATGGGGACAAGGACAGGATGAGGTTGGTGCAGGGCTGGTGACAGGGACACAGATGGGAACAGAACTAGGACCGTGACCATGGGATGGACATGGCAGTGGGGACAACAGGACAGGAAAGGGGGCCGCCATGGGGACGGGACACGGGGCTGCCAATGGTGACGTTCACCAGACGGCACCGGAGATGGTGCACGACGGGAACGCTCAACCCCACCACCCAGCACCCACTCTGGGATAGAACTTGGGCCATTTGGGCACACCCCGAGGGGGGCGCGCGGGGACAAGGGCTGGTACTCACTAGCATTGACGAGCACGATGGCACTGAAAAGGGCCACCTCCCCCTCTGAGAAGCGCAGAGCACAGAGGTTCTGTGCAAAGTCGAAGATGGAACCGATGAGCTCGGGGCAGCCTGCGGGAACCCCCGTTAGCAGTCCCATAACAACACGTCCCCGCATCCCCAGCGCCCCCGGCGTCCCAAGCCCTACCCAGCGACCTGAAGAGCTCAGCGCCAGCGTACTTGCCCTCGAAGAAGACGGTCCGGTTGTCAGGGTTGAAGGCCCGGCACATGCGCACCAGCACCACCTCCATGGCGCCTGCCACCGCCACCGGGATGGGGACAGCGACGGTGGCACCGGGACGGACAGGGACGGGCCCCGCAGTGCAGCTCGGGGCTGAGCTTGTGTCCCCGTGGCATCGGCCCTTGGGGACTGCCACCTCCCCAGCCAGGACCCCAGGGGGCTGTCACCTCCCAAATGGGCATCTTTGGGACTGCCACCTCCCCGGGAGGACCCTCGGCACTGCCACCTCGCCGACGGGGTCAGAGTGGTCCTTGGGGACTGCCACTTCCCCAGGGGAACCAGAGCACCCCGTAGGGGCTGCCACCTCCCACTGGGACTGGAGCACCCCATCGCCGTGGGGCTGGGGACAGGGGGGCAGGGACAGGGGATAACGACAGGGCACAGCCCCGTACCCGCCTTGAGGAGGACGATCTGGTCGTTCTGGCAGAGCTCCATGAAGCCGCGCAGCCGCTTGGCAAACTCCACCACGCGCTGGATGGCCTCGGTGAGCCGGCAGGCGCAGCGCTGCCACATCTCCTCCGGCGGCTGCAGCACCCGTGGCCACATCCCCAGTGGGGTCAGAGCGGTCCCTGGGGGCTGTCAGCTCCCCATGGGGCTCAGAGCGGCCCGCAGGGATTGTCACTTCCCCGCTGGGACCCCTGGCACTGTCATGCATCCTTAACGGGACTCCTGGGGACTGCCACCTCTCCAGCCCCACCCCTGGCACTGTCACCCCCCGGTGGGGACCCGCGATGCTCCGCTCACCTTTTTCTGGAAGGCGCAGACCTCCTCCCGGCTGAAGGTTTCCCCGCGGCGCAGCTGCAGCTCCTCGGCACGGAGCTGGCACGTCTCACGGTGCGATGCCAGCACGCTCTGTGTGAGCAGCTCTGGGGGACATCATGGGGACATGGGGACAAAGGAGGGCCGAGGACGTGGTCCCCAAGGTGCCAGGTCCCACTGCCGGCTGCGAATGGAGCCGGGTCCCACCAGGATGCGGCACCCATGGGTGACGGAGCCAGACCCCATTACTGCTGAGCACCCATGGGTGATGGATCCTGGTCCTGAACCCACGGAGCACCCGCAGGTGACACAGGTGAGGTTCCCCCACCCCCCGGCACCCCTGGGTGACGCTCGCAGCCCTGTGCCACCACCGCTCACCAATCTCCAATGCGGGTGACTCCAGGATGCTCCCAGCCTCGGGGTGGGGGCGCACACCAGGACCGTCCTCATCTCCATTCTGCGTGGCCATCTCCCTCCGCTCACCCTCCGCTGTGACACCGGGGCACCCCGGGGTGCCGGGGGGCAGTGGGAGGCCCTGGCAGCCCGGCAGCCCTATGGTGAAGCTGGGGGTGCCTTGGGCTGCCCGCTCCCGCTCCCAGTCCTGGTCCCGGTCCCGGTCCCGTTGCTGCTGCTCCAGTTGCTGCTGCACCTCCGCATGCAGCCGGTCCCGCTGCTTCTTGGACATGCGGCCAAACTTGACAGCTGTGGGGCAGGCGCACACGCGTGTTCAGCCATGTTCACGCATGTGTATGGGTGTGTGTGTGTGCCCGCCTCAGGACACACGTGTGGCTTTCAGGCCGAGCATCACTGGGCGTCCCCAAAGGGGTCGTGGAGCCCCCAGAGATGGGGGCACCGGCACCTAGAGTTACTGTGGGGGTGTCCAGGGATATGGGGGCACCCAGTGGCAGGGGGACCCATTAGCGAGGGCTGCATGCAGTGATATTGAGGGGCACTCAGTGATGGGGGGGCATCCCGTAATATGGGAGTGCACCTACAGATGGGGGGGGGGGGGGTGGGAACCCGGTGATGAGGGGTGCACCCAGTAAGGTGTGGGGGGTACACCCAGTGATATGGGGGGGCTCCCAGTGACGGGGAGACGATCCCAGTGATATAGGGGGTGCAGCCACCGATAAGGAGGGATGCATCCATTGACACTACAGGTATACACCCAGCAATGGGAGACGGCGGGGACGATCCCAGTGGTATGGGGGGGGAGGGGGGCACGGACCGTCGCGGGACATGCCGAGGCGGAGGCACTTCTGCAGGCGGCAGTGCTGGCAGCGGTTGCGGCTGGCGCGGTCGATGGGGCAGTTCTGCTGGCGGCTGCAGGCGTAGCTCAGGCTGCTCTGTTGGCTGCGCCGGAAAAACCCCTACCAGCAGGGGGGGCGAATTGGGGTCACCCACCTGAGACCCCCCCAACCCCAATTACCAACTCCCCCCCTCCCCCCCCCCAGCTCTTCCCCCCAGCGCTCACCTTGCAGCCCTCACAGGTGATGACACCGTAGTGGATCCCCGAGGATTTGTCCCCGCAGATCTTGCAGGGGATCGCCTCGATGTGGGCTGAGGGAGGGGGGTTTGGGGGTCAGCTCCTCTGGGATCCCCCAGCTGCTATGGGCTCACAGGGCCCCTGCAGAGTCTCCTGGCCCCAGAATGTCCCTACGGGATCTCATGACCCCTATGGGCTCGCAGGGCCCCTCTGGAATCTTGCAGGGCCCTTATAGGATCCCACATCCCCCGTGGCCTCACGTGTCCCCACAGCTCACGTGTAACCCTCCTAGTTCCTGTGTCCCCTCACACGTCACCTGCGGGGACCGCACGGACCACGCGTGATGCCCACGATGTCACACGGACTGCGGGACGTCACGTGTCCCACGTGTCACCACAGGACCTCACGTGTCACCTGCGGGCCCACCTGCTGCCCAGACAAGCTCTCCAAGACCCTATGGGCCCACACAGTCCCCACAGGTTTGCATGATCCCCATATGAGCTCCACAGTCCCTATAGGATTGCACACTTCCTATAGGCTCACACAACTTCCATAGGCTCACACAGTCCCTATAGGCTCGCACAGTCCCTTATAGGATTGCACGGTCCCTATAGGCTCACACAGTCCTTATATGAGATCCCACCATCCTCACAGGGTCCCACAGTCCCTTATAGGGTCTTACATGGTCTGTTATAGGCTCCCATGGTCTTAAAGAACCCCACGGTCCTTATAGACTCATGCAGTCCTTATGGGGTTGCCTAGTCCCTATAAGGTCACACAGTCCCTATAGGCTCTCACGGTCCCTATAGGTTCACATTCCCTCGTGTGCTCACGTGTCCCCACACTGCCTCACGTGTCACCCCTGGGCTCACGTGTCACCGTTACCTACAGCTCCTGTGCCCCCATGGCCCCAAAAGTTCCCGAGGGCTTCACATCCCCCCCCCCCCCCCGTGTCCCCCACCCCTGTGGGGTCACTGTCCCCACGTCCTCGTGTCCCCATAGGGCCTCACAGGGCGTTGGGGTCTGGGGGGGCGCGGTGACGGCAGCGCCGAAACCACAGCGAACGGCGGTAAAGCCACAACTGGGACACAGCCCTGGGGGGGGGGCAGGAAGGGACCGGCACAGGGAGGGGACACCCGGCGGGTGGGGGGCTGGGGGGGGACAGCGGGGTGGGGGCCATGAGGAGGAGGATGACACCAGGGAAGGGACAGTGGGGAGGGGGCAATGTAGAGCGGAATAACAGGGAACAGCGGGGTGAGGGTAGCGAGGTGGGGGCAATGGGGAGAGGGACGCTCGGGGAGGGGGCAGCGGGGAGGGGGGACAACATTTGGGTTGGAGGCGCCCAGGGATGAGGACAGAGGGGTGGGGGACACTGAACGTGGGGTCACTGAAGCACACCGGGGATGGGGACACTGGGAACAGAGGACATGGGGATGGGGGGCAGCTCCAGCCCCGGGGCCATCAGAGTGTCACTGCGTGCCTTGCACGCGCTCTTGCACGCTTGCAGAGGGCTGCGCACACCCACCAGTGCTCGCACAAAGTCGCGCACACTCGTGTAAACTCACACCTCCCGCCCTTGCACGGGGATGTGCGTGCTTGCGTGCATTTGCACACACCGGTGCACACACACGCGTGTGTCCCTGTGCACTCCTGCGCACACCCAGACACACGCGGGGCGATGGGAATGCGGCGTTTGACTCAGCCCAGCATTACTCAACGCGCCGCCGCTGCCGGGAAGCGCCGCTCCGTTTCGGGGCCGTTTTGGGGCCACTCCTGCCGGGAAGCAGCAGTGAGAGGTCGGTGAGGTCTCACCCCACAGGCGGCACCAGCGCTCCCACGGCGCTGCCACGGGGACCCGACAGCCCCTGTGGGCCCCATAGGGATTCCACAGCACCCCGCAGCCCCACGGGGAACCCAACAGAATCCGCTCAGCCCTGTAAGGACCCCACAGCACCTATCAGTCCTGTGGAGACTCAACTGCACCCTGCAGCCCTAAAGGAGCCCAAAAGTACCACACAGCTCTACGGGGACCCCACAGCCCCACAGGAAACTAAACAGCCCCCATCAGTCCTACAGGGACCCCATAGCACCCCACAGCCCTATAGGGACCCAGTAACACCCCATAGCTCCCACAGGAACCCAACAGCATCTGCTCAGCCCGATAGGGACCCCATAGCACCCGTCGGCCCCCATGGAGACCCCATAGAATCCACTCAGCACGGTTAGGACCCCATAGCACTCATGGGGATCTAAAAGTATCCCACAGGAACCCCATAGAATCCACTCAGCCCTACAGGGAACCCCACAGCTCCCATAAGCCCCACAGGCACCCACTGACCTTGCAGTGAAGTGACACCAAAGCCACGCTCCAACCCCGGCACCACAACACCACCCCGCACGTCATGGCAAAACACGGCATGACACGCAACAACATGGCAGGGCACGGCGCGATGCGCCATGAGAGAACATGTCATGACATAAGACAGCACCTCAGGACATGAGACAACATGTCAAGACACGGGACAAGACATCACAGCACGGGACAGCATGCCAGGACAAGGGACGACACGCCATGACACAGGACAACATGTTGTGACATCGACAACATGTTAGGACACGGGATAACACGTCAGGACATGTCAGAACGTGGGACAACATGTCATGACATGTAAAAGCACGAGATGACACATCACAAAATGGGACAACACATCAGGACACGGGATTACATGCCATGCCATGGGACAACACGTCCCAGCACGCCATGATGCAGTGAGGAAGTGGCACCACAGGACCCCCTGCTCCCACCACGTCATGGATCGGACCGCAGTGTCCCCACTGTGGTGGCACCATCACCACCACCGGTGACAGCGCTGACAGTGGGGTCCTCTCTGAGACACAGCGTGGGGGCGGCTGCGGTGTGGGAGCCCCGGCATGGGGCCACCCGTGGGGACACAGGGACAGCAATGGGGACAGGAGGATATGCGGACATGGGGACATTAGTGGGGATAACGGGACAGGGGGCATGGGGACACGGGGGGATACGGAGACATTAGTGGGGATGGGGACATGGGGATGTAGGGACAGGGGGACATCAATGGGACATGGGGGTAATGTGGACATCATGGGGACATGGGGACAGCGATGGGGACATGGGGACATGGGGACGAGGGCACCCGAATGCCAACGGAGTGGGGACGGCGGTGGTGACAGTGACACAGCACAGAGACAGACGGCGGCTGCTGCGTGGTGCCACCTGCGTGTCCCCATCCCCGCCACCTGCGCCGGCCCCGACCACATCTGAGGGCCCCAGAGCTGTGCGGGGGCACCGCGGGGGGCAGAGAGGGCCGGGGGGGGGGGGGGGAGAGCAGAGACAGGGTGCACCACCAGCCTTGCACACGCACGTGCCGTGCACAGTGCTGTGCACTTGTGCACACTGCACAGAGCACAGTGTGCCATGCGCCTTGCACACCCAGAGCTGTCGGATCGCACCCACACAGATTTGTGCTCACCGACACACACTGCTTGCACACCTGCGTGGCCCCTTGCACACTCCCACACTTGCACACATACGCACACAGCCCAAATGTTGTACACTCAATCTGCGCACATGCACAGCAGCCATACACTGCACACTCATTCTCACTCCTGCAGGACTGGACGCACACACCTCTATGCTCAGCAGCACCAACTGCTTGCACACTTACACATTTACACACACACCAGCATGCTCCCACACTTGCAGAGACACACACGTGGCACACTCACACTGTGCACATGCACATCAGCCACATTTTGCACGATCATCCTTACTCCTGTAAGCCTGCACACACACACCTCCACTCTCCTGATCCACCGCTGCTTGTACACTTGCATAAACCCTTGCACACTCCCACACACAGATGCTCTCCCCACCTTACACACTCACAGTGTACACACATAGCAGCTGCACATTGCACACTCACGCTCACTCCTGCAGGACAGCACGTACACACCTCTGTGCTCACCAGCAGCCGCTGCTTGCTCACTTGCACAAATCCTTGCACACTCCCACACTTGCATAGATGGGTGTACTCCCCACATGTTGCACACTCAGACCATGTACACCTGCAGCAGCTGCACCTTGCACACTCACCCTCAGTCCTGCAGGACTGCACACACCCCCTGCTTGCACTTACACCAGTGCACACTTGCACATACACTCACACACCCCTTGCACACTCCTGCCCATCCAATGCATGCTCCCACCCACCACGTGTCCCACCCTGCCCATTTGCACTCCCTCTCCCCCACCTAGCAAGCTCCTTGCGTGCCCACAGCCCCTTGCACACCCCCCCCCACCCCTTGCACACCCCCTCCCCTTGCATGCCTGCCCCGTACCTCGCATGGCGGTCTGTGGGGTGCGGCGGTGCGGCCGGGCGTTATAAGGGCGCGGGGCCCCCCCGGCATCCTGCCCCCCCCCCCTCCCCCCGGCATCCTGCCCCCCCCGGCCCCACGCACTGGAAATTTCCGACTTTCCACGGCGACACGTGGGGGGGGGGGGGAACTGAGGCACGGAACTGGGGGGGGGAGGTGGAGTGACCCCCCCCTCCCGTGTGACCCCGCTGACCCCACGATGCCCCCCTGCTGACTCCACGGTGTCATGGGGTGGGGCCTGCAGGCCTTGGAGGTAAGGGGTCACCAAGCTGTCGGGGGCTATGTGGGAGGCTATGGGGCAGAGCTATGGGGGGGGATGGGATCCATGGGGGGGTGGTGGCAGAAGGGGGGTTGGACCCCCACATGTGGGCTCTGCAGTCCCCCAGTGTGCGGGGGTGGGGGCACCAATGGGACCCACAGCCTCCCCAGTGCCTGTGGGGCGGCTATAGGGCTGGCAGTGGGGCAAGCTATAGGGCATAGGGTCAGGTACAGGGCTGGCAATGGGGCCAGCCATGCGGTCAGCTACAGGGAAGCCATGAGGCCATGGGGTCAGTAATGGGGCAACCGTGGGGTTCGCCATGAGGCACAGCCATGGGTGAGCTCCCCCAGGGACCCCAATGGGTGGGATGGGAGGGCACAGCCTTAGGGGTGCCTGTGTGCTGTGTGGTTGTGGCTGTGTCCCCGTATCCTCTTGTTCCCCCCTGTACCCCCATGTCCCATATCCCTGTGTCCCCAGGTCCCCACATCCCCAGGACATGGTCAGATTCGAGGGGGGGGGGGGGGCGGGGGGAGGGAGGGGCGACCCCACCTACCCCATGGCCCCGCCCATCCCATGGCCCCACCCACTCGTCACCCCCCCCCCCCCCCCATTCAGCCACAGCCGTTCCCCCAACTCCGCCCCGTTCCCTTCGCCCCGCCCACACATTCGGACCTCCCCCTCACCGCGTCCCTTCCTGCCGCGCGCGGGGACGGGGCTGGAGCTGGGGACAGAGATGGGACAAAGGCAGAGAGGGTGGTGGGAATGGGGACGGGGATGGGGACAGGGGACTAAAATGGGAATAGGGACAGGGATGGGAATGAGGACGGGGACAGACCCCATGGGGACGCCACCCCCAGGCGCAGCGGAACCCCAAAAAAGCACCACAGGACACCGATGTCACTGCAGTGCCAGGCTCTGATCCCAGGAGGTGACACAGGGACGCCCCGCTGCCACCCCCCTCCAGCGTTACAGCGTCACCACTAGAGAGAGGCGGCCGGGGGGGGCTTGGTGTCCTCCACCTGGATGAAGAGTGCTGGAAGAGAAAGAGCAGTGATGGTGACACCGTGTGACGACGTGGCGGTGGGGTCGCAGTGCCCCCTGCGAAGTGCCACGTGCTGTGGGGAGCCCCCGTGTCACCCAGAGGCACAGTTCTGTGGGATGGTCTCAGTGTCCCCAGCCCCGTCCCCGCAGCACCACATGTCCTCACCGGTGGCCTCGGCGTACAGCGTGTCCCGTTTGGTGTCACGCACGTGGCAGGACAGGAAGATCTTGCGTCCCTCGTGCCGCTCCATGCGGCTGTCGGCCACCACCACGGCACCCACTGGCACGGGGCTGAAGGACAAGGAGGGGACAACGGCGTGGGGCTGGGAACAGAGATGGGGACGGCGGCAGAAAGAGGAGTGGGGTAAGGACAGCCGGGGATGGGGACAAGGACAGGGATGGGGACGGGGATGAGGACAGGGAGGGGGGACAATGACGCAGCATCCCCCGCAGCATGGGGACACTGTGGAGCGATGTCCCCATGCAGTGACACTCACGCCAGGTAGCTGATGCTCAGCTTGGCCGTCATCACCGAGGCTTTGGCCACTGCCAGCGCGCACGTCCCCACTGTGCTGTCAATGAGGGTGGCGATGGCACCACCGTGCGCGAAGCTGTGGGGACACGGTGAGCACACGGGGACAGGGGCGAGGACGGGGATGGGGACGCGGCCTCACCTACCCGTGGTGGCCCTCCAGGTAGGGTCCCAGCTGGCACAGGCACTGCGTGCGATGTCCAGAGGCGTGCAGGAAGATGGCATACTCAAAGCCAGCGCCCTCCTCATCCACGCTGCGCAGGAACAGCCGCGGCCCCGGCCTCGTCACCACCCCCACCGCCATCTGCACCACCTCTGCCAACGGGACACGGTGTTGGTGACGCAATGTGGGTGACGCGGTGGGGGTAACACAGCGTTGGTGACACAATGTGGACGATGCAGTGCGGGTAACGCAGTGTCAGTGACGTGGCATGGGTGACGCGGTGTGGCTGACACTGCATTGGTGACGCAGCGACACCACGACAGTGTCATGGTGTTGGTGACACTGTGGTTGACACAGTGCGGGTGACACTGCGTTGGTGGCAGTGTGGGTGACGTTGTCAGCGTCACAGTGTTGGTGACATTGCTGTTGGCGTGGTGCGGGTGACACCACGTTGGTGACACGGTGTCGGTGCCACTGCATCGATGACACAGCGCTGACGACATGGCGCGGGTGACACAGCACAAAGGACAATCGTGGTCACCTGGGAGGTAGTCGAGGCCACGGCGGTAGGAGGGGATGCGGCGCCAGGAGCCGTCGGCAGCGCGGCGCAGCAGACGCTGGAACTGCTCACACATGGCCGCGCTCCACCCGGTGTTGGGGACAGCCAAGTCCTGCGGGGACACCGAGCACAGCGCCTGCGGGGACACACAGCAGCACACAGGGGATGGGGTCAGCGGGGCGGTGGGGACACAGTCGGTCGTGGCGGTGGGATGTGGGGCTGCGGTGGCACCATGTGGTGTGGGGACAGGGACAGCGGTGGTGACACCGGGGCTTTGGTGGCGCAGCTGTGGGACACTGTCACCACTGGGGACATTTAGGGTTTGGATCACCGGTCCCAGCCCTCTCTGTCCCCTCCCACCCCTGCCTCCCATCAGCGGCCCTCTTGTGTCACCAGGTTCCCAGGGCTGGGACATTTATGCCATGTCACCCCCACATGTCACAACACCCGCAGCGTGCCTGGGCCTGTCACCGCCCTGGAGTGCCCTGTGTCCTCGTGTCCCCACCCCCTACCCCCATGTCACTGCCCCATGTCCCTCTGTCTCCTCCCCTCGTCCCCATGTCATCAGCCAATGTCCTCATGTCACCAAGCAATATCCCCGTGTCACCGCCCCGTGTCCCCATGTCACTGCCTGGCATCTCCGTGTTGCCTCCTGATGTCCTCATGTCCCGCCCCACGCTGTCCCCGTGTCACTGCTCCATGTCCCCACGCGCTCACCCCATGTCCCCGCGTCCCCGCTCCGTGTCCCCGTTTCCCCACCCGATGTCCCCCCGTGCCGCTGCCCGACGCCACCGCCGTCTGTCCCCGCGTCCCTCTGATGTCCCCCCGCCCCGCACTCACCGTGGGGGGGGCGCGGCCCAACCCGTGGGCCACCGCCGCGCGCGCCCCCGCCCCGCAGCTCCGCCACATGGCGCGAGGTGACGTCACCGAGATGACGCAACTCCCGCGACGACGTCACTCCGGCGCTGACGTCACTCCGCCCCCGCGTGACCCCGCTCCTCGCCGCTGTCGCGCCGCGATGACGTCACGACGACGCGCCGGGCCCCGAGGTCGGAGATCTCCGCGCGCCGCTGCGCCCCCCGGCGCCCCCCGCCCCGCCCCGCCCCTACCGCGGTGCTGCGAACCGCGACGCCGTCACAGCGCTGGAGGCGCCCGCGGGCGGCGGTGGGGGCGGAGCCGCCGTTAGGCCGCTTCCGGGGAGCGCGGGGTTCGGCCCCGCCCCGCAGGGCGCGCGGGGACCCTCAGGGCCCCGTAGGGCCCCACAGAACCCCGTAGGGCCCCGCAGAGCCTCCGTGGAGCACCGTACAGCCCCGCACGGCACCGAACTCTATGAGACGCCACGGAGCCCCGTTCAGCCCCGCGCTGCCCCCAGGGCCCCCGATGGGCTCCTTTACACCGCCCTGTGCCACCCTACACATCCCCTACGGAACGCTGCAGATCCCCATACAGCCCCACACCTCCCTATAAACCACTGCACGGGCCCACGCCGCCCTGTACCGCCGCGCAGTCCTTACGGAGACTCGCGCAGCCTCCATACAGCGCCATACTGCCCCCAAGCGGCCCCTGTAGGCTCCTCAGGTGAGCCTGCGTTGATGGGGACGTGGAGATGGGAACCCCACGGGGAGGATATGGGGACGGGGACCTCGCAGCGACAGGGATGGGGGGACTGGGACACAAAGATGGGCACCCCAGAACGATGGGGACAAGAATGAGAGGACTGCACGGTGATGGGGACCGCAGGGACATGGAAACAGGGATCCCATAATGATGGAAGCACAAAGGTGTGGACATGGGGTGATGGGGACCCCACAGGGACGGGGATATGGGGCTGGGAGCCCCACAGTGAAAGGGCTTTAGGGATGAGAACCCCGTGGTGATGGGGACTTGGTGCTGATAGGGATATGGGGATGGGAACCCCCTAGTGATGAGGACCTGAGGGGACCCACCCCAAGGCAGAGGCCACAGCAGAGTCATATAAAACACTTTATTGGGGCTGTGGGGCCTTCTCTCACTTCCGCCCCTTCTGCTTCATGTGCACCACGAAGTAGTCATTGCAGGCGATGGTCAGTCCAGCCACCAGTGAGAAGAAGCTCTGGAAGCCCACTTTGCCATCCCGGCACTGGTCCAGGTCCTTCATGATCTTATCCAGCGCCATAGGGTCGCGCTGGTTCTGGGGGCAGAAGCAGGTCAGTGCCTCACGGTGTGCTTATAGGGCAGCGGGGTAGGTGTGACCCCGCTGTGCCCCCCCCCCACCCCACCCCCCTCCAGGTTTTATGACCATGGGGTAGGTGTGACCCTGTTCTGTCCCCTACCACCTCAAGGAATCCAGCAGTTATAGGGCTGTGGGGTGGGTGTGACCCCACAGTCCAACCCCTCACCTCCAGGAATCCGGGGAACTCCTTCTCCATCAGCGCACGCAGGTCCTCCTTGCTCAGGTAGTTCTTGTCACCCGCGTATTTGTGGAAGGTGAACATCAGCGTCTCCATGGCGTGCTCCATCTGGGACGGCATGGTGGCGGCTGTGGGGTCTGTGGGGTCAGAATGGCTTAGTGGGGTCCGTGGGGGCTACCGGGGTCCTGTGAGGTCAGAGGATCTCAGTGGGGTCTGTGGGGTCAGAAGGGTACAGTGGGACCTATGTGAGTCAGTGAGGCCTGTGGGGTCAAAAGGTGTGTGAGGTCCAGTGGGATCAGAGGGGTCCAGTGGGGTCTGCAGAGTTGGAAGGGTGCAGTGGGGTCTCTGGGTCTCATTGGAGTCTGTTTAGTGGGGTCTATGGGGCTGGAAGAGCTCCGTGGGGCCTGCAGGTCTATGTGGGGTGCATGGGGTTCGGGGGGACGCAGGGTCAGAGGGGATTTGTGGGGCTCCTGAGCGTCTCTGTGGGGCGTGAGGCTCTGGAGGGTCTCTGTGGGGTGTGTGGGGCTCAGCACCCGCCCCGCGCCCTCTGTCCCATCGCGGTGACTCAGCTCCGGGCAACGGCCGCGAGGCGGGGCCGGGGCGGAGCGCGATGTGCTGCGGTGTCCCTCCTCTGACCCCCCCCCCACCCCACCCCGCCCCCGCCCCGCCCCGCCCCGCCCCGGTCTTCCCTATGGGACACCCTCGGGACCCCCCCGCCCTGGGCACACTGAGTCATGGTGCCTCCTCCCAGGGTGGGGCCCCTCCTGGATTCCCCACAACCGTGGGGAGGGGGGCACATCCCAAAGCTGCTCCCCCCTATGCCCCCCCGACTCCATTTCAGGAAGGGAGACTCCACCCTGGGGGTGAGGCATTGGGGTGTCCCTCCGGCTCAGCTTTGGTGCTTTGGGGAGGGGGGGGAACACAGTTTAATTTTGGGGACCACTCCTCTGTGCGTGCAAAGGGGAAAATAATGGGGGGAGAGAAAAGGGGAAAAATGGGGAGGGGGTCCCAGCCCAAGGGGAAAATAATGGGGGAGTCCCACCCTTTGCATCGAACTCCCTTCCCCCCCCCCCCCCCCCAAAAAAAAAAAGCTGCAGCATCTCGGGGGGGATCCTAAAGTTTATGGGGTGATGGAAGAGCGTATGGGGGGGAGGCAAACTTGATGAGGCGATGTGCGGGGCATGAAGAGCCCTCAGAGTTTATGGAGTGAAGGGCGAGGGAATGAGGGGGACCCCAAACTTTATGGGGTGATGGGGGGCGGGGGAGGGAGAGAGCCGGGCCTTTCTAAGAGGGGGTGCAGGATGGGACCCCCCGCTGTCTGGATGGAGATTATGATGGAGTAGGGTTACTCCTATGGAGGGGGCGGGATGGGGGTATCCTCTATGAATGGGGGTCCTCTCTAAATGTGTAGGGAGGTCCTCTATAAGAGGGGGTCCTCACCCAAGGTGGGTCAATGCCTTGGGGGTCTGGGTTCCAAGGGAGGGGGGCCCAAATGAGGTGGGGGTCCTATGGGGAGGCGCACTGGGGGATGTAGGGCCAGGGAGACCCCGTCGGTCCGGGGGGGGGGGTGTCGGTACTCACCGCGCGGCGCAGATCGGGGCACTGCGGAGTGGTGGCACCGCCCGGGATAGGCACGGAGGGGGCGGGACAGCCCCGGGGGGGGGGACCCGGGGGGGGCCCGGGGCTGACTCAGTCACACCCGCCCGCAGCGCTCCGCCTTAACCCCTTCCTGCCCGGCCCCCCCAGTGTGTCACTTGAACGCACGTCGCTCCTCATGGCAGTCCTGGGGATGGGAACAGCACTGGGGAAGGGGACACCTCTGGACAGAACTATCCTTGGGGACAAGGCCACCTTTGGGTACAGGGCCATCCCCAGGGTTAGGGCCACACTTAGGGGCCCAGCTCAGGGATGTGGCCCTAACCCTGGGGACAGGGCCACACGTGGAGACAGGACCACCTCAGAGGCTGTGGCCACTCTTGGGGAGAGAGCCATCCTTTGGGTCAAAGACACCTTTGGGGACAGGAACGTACTTAGGGACATGGCTTTCTTTGGGGACATGGCCACCCTTTTTGGGGACAGAGCTACACTTGGAGACGTGGCTGTCTCTGGGGACTCGGCCACACTTGTGTGCAGAGCCATCTTTGAGGACAGGACCACACCTGGGGACAGGGTCACCTGTAGGGACAGTCACGCACAGGGACAGGGCTGCACAGGGGAACATGGCTCTCTTTGGGGCAGGGCCACCCCTGG
Source organism: Gallus gallus (assembly GCF_016699485.2). Taxonomy (NCBI): domain Eukaryota; kingdom Metazoa; phylum Chordata; class Aves; order Galliformes; family Phasianidae; genus Gallus; species Gallus gallus. The sequence goes on from NC_052556.1 coordinate 2,849,016, forward strand.
GGACAGTGACACCACTGAGAACAGTGCCAATCTCTTTGGGGACAGCTTCTTTCCCCAGTGAGGCTGCACGTGCCCTTCGTTACCGCTAATTGCACCTGGTGCCTGGCAGCACCCAGCAGGCACTCTGCCATCAGCTGCCCACGCAGCGCGTGGGGCAATTAGAAGAGCTAATTACTGGGGGGTTGCCCTAACCCCCCCCAATAAATAAGGCCCTGAAGTGAGATGGGGCCCCTGTGGTGCCCTCCCAGTTCTCAGCCCCCACCCTACCCCCAGGGCCACCCCTTGCCTATCCCCTACCCCAAATGGTCCCCCATTTCCCACATCTCACCCCCATACCCCAAAGGCCTCCCCCAAAACTAAGACTCTCCCCTCCCGTTACCCCCGTGATCCCCTCCTATCCCTTCGCTGTCCCCTCTCTGTTCCTCCGTCCCCACTCAAGATGGCGGCGCCTCCTCACACCCCCTTCTGCCCTCACCCAATATGGCGGCAGCACCACAATGCTCTGAAATAGCGATGAAGTCAACGCCCCGTGCTCCGGATGTGCCCGCCCGCTTGCCCTCATCCAATATGGCTCCGCGTTGCCCGTCTGTCCCTATGGGCCTGAAGGCAGCGAGATGAGCGTGGCCCGGATGTGGGCGGGGATTGAGGAGGGAGGGGAGACAGGGATGTGACGTCGCGCCGGAAGTGACGTCGCTCCGTCAGCCGCCTGCAAGCGGGGAGAGGAGCGGACGGAGCCAACATGGCGGCGCCGAGCGAGGCCCGGCCGTGAGGGGAGGGAGCGCGGGGCTGGGCATGGCGGGGGCGGCCTAGGGGGAGCCTCGGCGTTACCTGGGCCGCCTCTCCGCTCAGCACAGCCCTGTTGCGGTGGGAGGCAGCGCTCGAGAAGCGTCGGCCGGGTGCCCGGGGGATGGGGGCCTAACGGGGCCCGGCCCTCGGAGCTGCGTCGTGAGGCGGCCGCGGGGTCTGTGGGAGGGGCTGAGGCCTCGGGGTGAAACTGAGGTACAGGGCGGGACGAGGTTAGACGTAGTGGGTCTGCGGACGCCGCTCAGCCCCGTTGGGGTGCCTGGGGGTCGCTGTTAGGGAGGCGCAGAGCTCTCTTTTAGGGCTGAGTTCTCGAGGGGGCCCCTCTGCAGGTAGAAGGGCGCCGGAGGAGGGCATTGAGGGCTGTGGGGACGGCGTGAGCCTGGCTCTAGGCCTGTAGTCCCCTTCGGAATCCCTTTTGTTGACCTTTTTTTTCCTCTTCTTCTTTTTTTTGGGGGGGGGAGGGGGTTTGCAAATTTTGTGAGCAAAACCAATTTTCTGGAGGAGCTCTTGGGGAACAAACAGGTTTAAAGCTGCCTGCCCCTCACTTGGTTGTGCTGCTGAGGGAGGAATGGGGATTTGGGATTGAGAAGGTGTCCGAAGGAGCAGCGTGAGGAGCACAGGGTTGATACAGGACATCAATAAATTATTATAGAGTGAAGTACGGATTTAAAAAAAAGAAAAAGAAAAAAAAAAAGTTTGGGTGTTGGAGTTGCTTAAAAAATACAAAAAGACTGTTTGGTGGCTTCTGGAAAGTCCACCGTGGCGAGAGAGCCACCAACGCTGGAAGTGTGGCTTCCTGTGACAAGAGCCATACGTGAGCCACGCTGTAGGGCTATAGGTGACCCTGCTGGGGCACTGTGTTGAAGAAAACTGGGAGAAAAGGGGATAGGGGACTTCAGAGAGATCCGTGCTTGGATTCACATCGGAGCAGATACACGCAGAGCAGAGGAGCTCCTCATTAAGGTTGGTTTTCGTGCACGGGTTTAATTTCTTAATGAGCCCATGAGTCACCCATCCCTCAGCTGCACAGAATGATGGTGTTGGGTGTCACGTCCTGTCCAGAAGATTCTTTTCTTGGTCCTTGACATTGGGCACCTGTGGCTGTGGGTCTGGGTGTGAAGTTTGGGGAGGGTGGGAGAAGCCTGGAAGAGGCTCCTCCAGACCCATTGTGTTTTTGCTGATAGAAATGCCAGAATTGGTCAGTTTGAGGTGCCTGGATGTGAGCCAGGTTCTAGCTCCAGCTCAGGTTTCCATGGCTGAAGCTGTTGCATGCCACTGTGTGCTCGTGGGGCTTCGTTCCCCCCCCCCAAAAAGGGGGTTAAAAAAAGTGAATGTTCTGGTTCTTTCCACGTGGTTCTGGTTTCAATTCTGCCTGAAATGACTGCGTGTGCAGGGGCTGTGCCTTCCAGATGTCAGCTGTCCCAGACTTTGCCCATGTCAGTTCCAAGTGGTTCCACCCCTTCTGCTCTGTGCTATGGTCATGCATGCCATGCTGAGCCTTTAGTGCCTCTCCTTTGAGGTCCTTCCCTCCCTCAGGCCTGGCCTCACCTTAAGCATTGGTCCCTCCCTCAGGGTCTGCTTTGCTGTGGGGGTCTGTTCCCATCCTGGGGACACACGGAGCACTGTGACGTTGTGTAGTCCCAGCAGCCCTGTGCTGCAGCAGTGCGTGAAATCCTATGGCTGTCACTTCTCCAGCATTCCTCGCATCACTGCTTATGCTTAGGGGGATTTAATTACAGTAAAACAATCTAAAATCAGTTCTTCCCCAAGCAGTGATGCTGACAGCGAGCCCTGTGACCTGGAGTGGGGCTGTGGTTTTGGTGGCCCTCCAGTAACACTCGCAGTGAGGGCGGTGTGACTGCAGTTCTGCGTGGGGCTGGGACCCATTCTGCTTGCTGTAGTTTTGGAGCTGTGGTTTTGGGATCATTTAAAGACCCGCAGATAGGCTTAGGCTCGCTCTCCTGATGTGGATGCAGAATGCTGTGGGGTAGAGGTGAGAAAACCCACAGAGAGAGTGGCCGTGACTCGGTCTCCTCTCCGCTTGGTTTATCAGGAGCTGTGATTGTCTGCGTTTTCCTAATTCCATTCGGAGTTGAACCTTGGAGTTGACCCCCTGTGGGTCCCATCCAATCTGGGATCCTCATTGACAGGCATTATCCTGGAGCTGCTTTGCCAGCTCACTGCCTGCCCTCCTGCTGCTGTTTGGGGCAGTGCAACGTTGGACACATGCAGGAATGGGCTGCTGGGTTGCTTTGGGGCAGGCAGAGCTGGGAGCTGGGGGCAGCCCGCTTTGTTTCCAGCCACAGATCTTCCAAAGGTGTCTGCACCTCGCAGGGAGGAGCAGCTCCGACCCCATCCACATGCCCTGCCAGCTGTTCCCATTCGCCTCCGCTCGCAGTGCCACCATGATGAGACACAGGAAGCTGTGATGCTGTGGTATTACCTCCAGCAAAACTCCTTTGGGGAACTGATTTTTATTGCTTTTCCCTGCATGACTTTTGCAAGGCTACAGTGCTGAGAGGTGGTTTTTGTGGCAGGGCATTAACTTCCCTGAAATCCGCGGGGTGAACAAGAGGATGGACAAGCCAGGCTTGGGGTGAGCGACTGCAGAGTGCATTGTAGGCACCAGGAGCTTGTTTTTCCTGTTCACCACAAATTATTTTAATGATCTTCCATGCTTGACAGCCTCCTTCTGCCTGCATGGTGTGTGTGGGCCGGTTCCTGGGGACAACATCGGCGTGCAGCATGCACATCTGTTTGCTCCCCAAGTGGCTCCGTGGGGTGAACCATCCCCAAAGCAGCAGAGGTGCGTGGAACTGAGACCCCACACCTCTTTGCTGAGAGGTGACCTCGAGTTGCTGCCCCCCAGAAGCTGTCTCAGGCCTCACTGCTGGGCACCTCTCCTTGGGAGGATTTGAGGTTTCTTGCAGCCCCGGATGCCTGTCCTGTGGGTGTGAGGTGGGAGGGGAGGCAGGGAGGGATCTCTTCCAAGTCGTGGCTCCTAGAATTCCTGGTTTGAAAACAAATGTGACAACACACTGCGGTTTTGGGTGGGGCAGCTGTAAGGAGCTGCCCCTTGGGACTCCCCACTCAGAATGAGGCTTTTTCTGCTGAATCTCTCCTCCTTCAGTCTAAGCAGTGTGACATAGAACCACTTTTTTTCTTTTTCTGGAAAAAGAAATGCGATGCATTTCCCAGGTGACCGGTGTTAAATAACCCAAAGACAGCATCTGCTTAATTTCGGCTTTGGCTTTGAAACAATTCGGCCCTTCCCGACCCCAGCAACAGAAAAACGAGTGATTCCCAGGGAACGGTTTGAAGTTTGCTCTAAAAACGAAGTCCCAGAAACAAATCAGGAGAATGGGATTGCTGCTGAAGCTGCTTGGGATTTGGGCACTTCCCCCTCCCCAGTTTTTGCGTGGACCGAGGTTTGTGCCTTCCCTGCCAGGAGGGGAGGTGTGGGCTGAAACAAGCTTGGCGTTTCTAGGCAGGATTTCATAGAGAGCTGCAGCTCACCTGTGCCTGCTTCCCAGTGCCAGAGTATTTATAGGTCAGGTTGCAAAACCCAACAGCAGCAGTGAAACAGCGAAAACACCAATTAGAGTTTGTGACAGCTTCATAACCTCTGCACTCAAAGGTTTTGCAAAGCTTGGAGGAATCTTGTCTCTCTGGGAGCCACCAGGCTGCACAGGAGCTCAGTGGTAGATTTGGATTTCCTGCCCCTTTTCTGTCTGTGTCTATCAGGAACCTTTGGGGCACTGTGGGGTGAGACCAACCCGGGGGGGGAAGTTGCATGATGTTCTCTTCCTGATGGGAGCAGTCAGTGCTGCATCAGAGGCAGTTTTGCAGCGGCTGTCACTGCATGCACTTCTCATCCTGCCTCTCTGCAGCAGGGATTCAACCTGGGATCCTGACTCCTGTGTGGAGAGCTGCCCTTGGGAGCATGGAGCTCATGAGGACACACCTCAGAGTGCAGCCGTGCCACAATTAGTGTGTGGCTGCCCTGTGCGGAGAGGCTGGACTGTGCAGCAATACATCCTAAAGTGTTGGGGTGCCATTGCATGGCTTGGAGCCCCACGTCTGTGCTCTGCCGAGCAGCAAGCAGTCCGCCCCTCCCATAGGGAATAGCTTAGGTGAAGTTTTGGTGCTTGTGGCTGGTGGGGAGTGCCAGGAGTGCTCCAGGAGCAGTTTGAGGATTCATTTCATTGGCTGTTTTGGCTGTGAAAATTCAGCTTTGTCCCCAGCATGATTTCATGTTTAGATGAATCTTGGGGTGACCATGCTGATAAATGGCAAAGAACAAAACCCAAAGGTGGAGTGGCCTTGGATTAGGTAAAGTCACCCATCCTGGGGCTTCCCTGGCCACAGACCTGCCAGGATGGGGAGGGAGAGCCTGGTGCAGGCCTGACAGGGCCTGGAGCTAAGCAGGATGGGGCGTGCCGGCTGTGACAGGAGGGACACCGGGGCTGCAGCCGGTGTTGTGTGTGTCCCACTGGTGGTGGTGCCTCAAGGATTCGGAGCCCACTGTAATGGGACCGCGTGGTTTGGGGCTATTACCCTGGGCTCTGGTTTGGGATCCCAGCAGAGGAGGGGATGCATGGCTGAGATTTGGGGGTTACACTGAGGCACAGCGGAGTGGCACAGCGGTGGGGACAACCCTGGATGGGGAAACTCAACTTGGAGGATCCAAGAGTGGGATTTTCACAGAGAGAGAACAATAGGAACTGTGTTCACCCGTTGGCCTCTTTTTGTCTTGCAGGAACCACGTGCTGGGCAGAGATGGCAGCCCTGAAACGCAGTCGTGCGCAGGCCTGGCCCGAGGAGCAGGGCGACCGTGAGCACGGGCTGTACAGCCTGCACCGCATGTTCGACATCGTGGGCACTCACCTGACGCACCGCGATGTGCGCGTCCTCTCCTTCCTCTTCGTGGACGTCATAGATGACTATGAGCGGGGCATGATCCGCAGTGGCAGGGACTTCTTGCTGGCGCTGGAGCGGCAGGGCCGCTGTGATGAGACCAACTTCAGGCAGGTGCTGCAGCTGCTGCGGATCATCACGCGCCACGACCTGCTGCCGTACGTCACCCTCAAGAGGCGACGGGCTGGTGAGTGCTCGGTCATTAGACTGTGGCCAAACGGGGGTGGTGGCAGCGTCCTGTGATTCTGTGGTCTTTGAGATGCCTTCCAACTCCAGAGAATGGAGTGATTCCATGGTTCTGTAATATATAGGATCCCTTCCCACCCAACTGTGCTGTGATCCCATGGTTCTAAGATTCTCCTCTTTCTCCTCCACTGAGACTCTCTGGGGCTTTAGGGAGAAAGCTTCTGGCCCAAAGGCCCTGTTTTTGGGGAGACGCCTTCAAGTGGCCTTTGGGTAGGGCAAGGAGGAGCTCCAAGGGCAGCATGTTTGCCTTCTCAGAAGGGACATGAGGCTCCAGAGGTGACCGATGTCCTCCCCAAGCCCGCTGCTATGCAGCACGTCATGGGGTGTTCCAAGAGGACATGCTTTTTGAGCAGAGTGCCCCAACCTCTCCCATTCAGCAGCCAGCTTTCTCTCTGGATGCAGACCTGAGCAGCGTTACTAGGCCAGTCAGACTGGGGTAAACTGGTTGGATTTTGGTCACTCATCGAGCTGTAGGCCCAGCTCTGTTCCAATTCACTATTTGGGGAACCTCACCCAGAGCTGGAGGAGCTCACTTTGTTCCACTTGTTGCAGGAGTGGTGAGGTGGCCGCTTTGGCAGGCTCCAACCTCAGAAATTTGCATTTTTTCTTATGAAATGAGGATAATTGTGCTTCCTTGGCAGTTCTGGGCTGCTGAGTCTCTGCTTTCTGCTCGCAACTGCGATGCCTGTGCTTGGGAAAGTGGTGAACACAACTATGGGCGGGCATGAAACCTTCCCTGTTTTTGGGGTGAGATGCGTGGGGCTGACAGAGGAGCACAGAGGCCACGACAAATCCTTTAACCCAGGGCAGCACAGGACAGATGCCGTCTTGGCAATGGCATCTGTCCTGTGCTGGAGAGCTGCATCAGGAGACAGAGATCGCGGAGGTGTGAGATCCTGTCCAGCCGCATTTGAATGACAGCAGCTTAAGAAATGCCCCTGAATAGTTCAGAAAATTGGTGCCAAGAGCTGCATCTGAACGAGGTTTACAGTGCACTTTGCATCGAGGGAGAACAGATTGATGGGTTGGAGGAAGTGCTGCTCGGGTTCCTGCCTCTTTCCACAGCTGTGCTTCACTGCGGTCTCATCTCTTTGTTCCTCTTTTGTAGTTGTTTCTCTGCAGAGGAGCAAAACCTCAGCCCTGAGTTAGCTCAGAGCTGAGGGAAGGATGGGAGCTGTGGTCTCACTTCCCCCACCATATTCGCTCGCAGCTGCTTCTCCTTAGCAGCCTGACCTTGGAGCCCTGGCTGCGCACATCCCGCTGCTTCAGAGCTCTGCTCTGAACTCATACAGATAACAAAGTCATGCAGATAACACTATCTGCTATTCCAGCTTGGAGGTGTAGGCAGGGGCATTGGCATGGGGCTGTCCTGGGGACTGACGGTGTCAGAGTGGTCCATGCTGAGCCTGGGCTGTGCTGGTAGCTGTGGAAAGGGACACAGACAGCCTTTCCCACACAGCACAGTGTTATTTCTGAGCTCTAAAATGAATTTATTTCCCAAGAGTGTTATCTGAGGAACAGCTTTTTGCAGTGGGGTGTCAGGGGGACCATGAGTGTCACTGCTGGGGCTGGGAACTGCATGGCTGCAACTTTGGGGGTGGTTTTTTGGTTTTTTTTTGTTTGTTTGTTTGTTTGTTCTGCTTTGTTTTGGAAAGGAAATGGTCGTGAAGTTCTTGGGCTTAAGAAGGATGCCGTGGGGAAATCACCTATGGGAAGTCATCAATGGAAATCATCAGGGGGATCTGTGTGTGCAACGCTTTGTGCTGCTGCCTGCTGCTGTCTGTAGGTGAATCCTAATGAGACAATCCCCCCCACCCCGCTCCCCTCTCTGGCAGTGTGTCCGGACCTGGTAGACAAGTACTTGGAGGAGACCTCCATCCGCTACGTGACGCCGCGGGCTCACAGCACTGCAGAACATAGCCTCGGCCACCCCCACAAATCAGGTGAGGACCTGGGCCTTGGGAATGCACTGGGATCTGTGTCTGAATTCCCCTGTTTCCCTGATAATGGGGCAGAAGCTGGTATGTGAACTGTGGCACTGATAACAAAAGGGCCATACCCACCTGAGAACCACCCCCAATCCAATCCTTAGCTCACACACAGGTTCTCCGCAGCACTGTCCCAGCAGAATCTGGCCCTGGTGTGACTGTGTCCCTTCACATTAGTGGTGCCTTTCCCCATCTATCACTGTCACCTCATCCCAGTGATGCAGGCTGGGTACTACCTGGTGCTGATAGCAAGTTTTACCAGTGCCCAAGTGTCACCTTGAGCGACCGGGGAATAACCAAACGAGGATTTTGGTGTCCCTTCCCATTTTGGGGAGCAGCTGCAGTCAGGCCATACTCCAGGTTCACCCTAGGATGAAATCAACGCTTAAGAACGCACCAAAAGATTTCCACAGATTTGGGGGGGGCTCTTCTGCTCCCTGTGGGGGAGGTGCTTTTGGGGCTGCCCTTGGTCTGCAACTCTATGGGCTGTGGAAGGAGCAAAGCCCCCAGCCCCAGGTTTGGGCACCGCGGGGGCAGCACACAGCTCTGGGTCCCTGCTCTGAGCTGCCCCCCAGTCCCGGCTCCTCACCTGTTTGTCCTCTGGGCAGTGCCTCCCCAGCACCCCATGGTCTGCTGTTCCTCGGCGGGGCCGCAGATCTGCACCAAGAGGCCCGGCCGCGGCAGGGCCCTCCTCAGCAGCCAGCGCAAGCGCAGGAAGTCGGTGACTCCAGACCCCAAGGAGAAGCAGACGTGTGGTAAGATCTGTGGGGGGTTGGTGGGGATCAGAGGGGGGTCTCGACACTCCCAGGAGAATGGGGACAGCATGCTGAGTGCCCCCACTCCCCACAGACATCCGCTTGCGAGTCCGAGCCGAGTACTGCCAGCACGAGACGGCGCTCCAGGGCAACGTCTTCTCCAACAAGCAGGACCCGCTGGAGCGCCAGTTCGAGCGCTTCAACCAAGCCAACACCATCCTGAAGTCCCGGGACCTGGGCTCCATCATCTGTGACATAAAATTCTCAGAGCTCACCTACCTCGACGCGTTCTGGCGCGATTACATCAACGGCTCTTTGCTGGAGGCCCTCAAGGGCGTCTTCATCACGGACTCGCTCAAGCAAGCCGTGGGGCACGAAGCCATCAAACTGCTGGTCAATGTGGATGAGGAGGATTACGAGGTTGGGCGCCAGAAACTCCTGAGGAACTTGATGCTGCAGACGGCCCCCTGACGCCCGGTGGGATCCAAGATCTTTTTTTTTTTTTTTCCCCTGTCTTTTTTTTTTTTTTTTTCTAAAAGGAAAGATTTAAAGCCCTGCTGGACTCCCACCGGGTGCTGAGCTGTGGACCCGGTTTGCTGCAGGGAGCACCGGAGGCTTATGTGTTCTCTCACCCTTCTGTCCTGTCACCTTCTCTCTTGCTTTGTTTTCTTTTTCTCTTTTGTTTTGTATCCATTAAAAGAAAAAAAAAACAACCCAAAAAAAGTAAAAAAAAAAAAAAAAAAAAAAAAAAAAAATCCACCTGGGGTGGGTCAGCAATGGCCAGAGGGATGCTGGGACAGGGTGGGGTTGTACTGGGAGTTGTGGGGTGGCTGTGCCCTTCTCCTGCCCTTTTGTCAGTGTCCCTGTGGGCCTGGCAGTGGGGTGGCCCTGTTGTCCCCGATGCTGGAGCCCCGACCCCCCCCCCCCCCCCCCCCCCCCCCCCCCCACTGCCTCCTCTCTGGGGTCCTCAGGAGCAGCTCCAGTGGTGTCCCCACGCTGTCCCCAGGACCATGTGCCTTTGTGTCCCCCTCCCTATGGGGTCTGGGGGGGTGGGAGGAGGAACCAGTGCTGAGGGACACATGAGATCTCTGCCTGTCCTGTCCTCCTATTGCAGCTGGGATGAGCTGGGACAAGCTGGGAGGGGGGAGTTGGCCCCAAGGCTGTGTCCTAGGGGGCCTGTTGCCTCTGCTGTCCCCCTTCAGAAGGTCCTGGGGAGATGGAGAGGAATGTTCCCCTCTCCATTCCCAATTTTGTGGTTTTCTCCTCCACGAGCTGTCCCCCTGTGAGGTGGGCACTGACCCCACAGCTGGGGAGGGGGATGTGTGGCACTTCTCCACCCCCCTCACCCCCCCCCAGGTGACAGCCAACTTTGGCACAACGTGGTGTAATTTCTGTGACTTCTGTATTTTTTAAAACTTCAATATAACAGTCATATTCCCTGTGTAGCTTTCGGTTTTCTTGAAATAAACATCTACAGCAGTGCAAGGCTCTTTCCTTTGCCTCTCCACTGACAACCCCAGCACAGGGAATGCCACAAAGCCCCAGACGTGTGTTCACGCCCATGTGTTGGGGGACAAACAGAGGATCCAGCCCAGCTGTGGGTTGCTATGGGACTGAGAGTGCTGCCTGCAGCCCCACAGTCCCATAAAGGTCGGCACGGCGGTGACTCTGCACTGGGATCTCACGGCGCACGCGGCGCAGGTACTCGAGGTCAATTTCAGCGTAACAGAGCCCGGGTCCCTCACTGCACTGTGCCACCACTGCCCCCCAGGGATCTGCCACCAGCGTGTGGCCATAGGACACACGACCCTCATGGTTCCGACCTGTCTGCGCTGCCGCCACCACATAGCACTGGGTCTCGATGGCACGTGCCCGCAGCAGCACCTGTGGGGACACAGTGAAGATGAGGGTCGTCCCAGAAACAGGGTGAAAAAGAGGTGATTTTTTTTACTGGGGGGTTGGGTTGCAGTTAACGCTCACCTCCCAGTGTGCAGAGCCTGTGGGGAAGGTGAATGCTGAGGGGTAGGTGAGGATCTCAGCACCGGCGTGTCGCAGAGCCAACGAGATTTCAGGGAAGCGCAGATCGTAGCAGATGGAAAGTCCAAGCTGGTCAGGGACAAGGGGACATCAGGACAGACATGGCTTGGGGTGAGGACGGGGAATGGGCACCCCGTACCATTCCTGCCGGAGTGCTGATGGGGGGCACGATTTCGGTGCCGGGGTTGGTGAAGCTGCTCTCCTTCATGGTGACACGGCCCTCCAGCTCCACGTCACACAGGTGGGTCTTCCTGTAGGCTGCTGCCAAGCGCCCTGCGAGCAACAAGGGAGCACCGGGAGCGGGGGGACGTGCCAGAGGACCCCTCAATGGGGCAGGGCCGGGGGGGTGCTCACCTGTGGGGTCCAGCAGCACATGGCAGTTGTAGATGCGCTGCGTGCTCGGCCAGTCTGCCCTGCGCTCGTGGAAACCACCCAGGGACAGCCACACACCACAGTCCCTGTGAGGAGCAACGTGGTGTCACTGGAAAAAAGTGATGCCACCAGGACAAGCATTGTCACTGGGACAAGAAATGCCACTGGTGCGAGTTGTGCCACCAGGACAAGCAACGTCACCAGGACGAGTGGTGCCACTGAGCAAGTGCTGTCACTGAGAAGAGCGTTGTCACCAGGACAAACAGTGCCACTAGGATGAGCATCATCACTGGGATGAGCAGTGCCATCAGAACAAGCAGTGTCACCGGGATGAGTGGTGCCACCCTGGGCATCCCCATGGCACCATTACCTGGCCAGCGTGGAGTAGCGCGCCATCAGGTCACCGTCCAGGCTCTCAGCCAGGCTCAGCGTTTGCGCGGAGTCACGGCCGATGTAGTCGAAGCCTTCGGGGAGGAAGACGAGGCACGCACCCCGCCGTGCTGCCGCCCGCACCAGTGCTGCGCAGCCAGAGAAGTTCTGCTCCTTGTCAGGAGTGGAGGTCACCTGGCCCACGGCCACCAGCGGCTTCGGTCCCAGGGATGCCGCCATGGCTTGGTGGCTGTGACACAGTGCGGTCAGCCCTGGGGTCGGGGTCACCGCGGTTGTGTCCCCGCCCACTGCCACCCATATGTGAATACCTGCCCAGGGGGCTCCGGGGGCCTGCGCAAAAGCGGTGCAGTGGGAGCCGGAGCACTGCACTCAGCCTGGGTAGGGGGGCACAGAGTGAGCCCCTCTTCAAAGCTGGAACCATCCCAGGACACCCCCGGTTTGTCCCCAGGATTCTCAGGCTGCCTCTAAACCCTCAACCCACCCCAAGCTGCTCCATATTGCTCCTAGCACCCCTCCCAAATTGCTCCCAAGACCTCCAGAATGCCTCCAAACCACAAACTGCCCTCAGGTAGCCCCCCAGTTTGTCCCCAGGACCCCCAGGCTGCCCCCAAGCAGCCCCATACTGCTTCTTTGAACACCTAACAGCACCCAGGCAGCCCCAGGACCCCCTCCCCACTGTGCCTCAAAGCTCCCCCATACCCCTCCTCATACCCCAACCACCCCAAACTGTCCCAGGACCACCACGATTTGCCTCTAGAGTCCCCCAGCCTGCCCCCAACCCCAACCCACCCACAAGCTGCCCCACATTGCTCCTAGGACCCCTCCATATTACCCCCAACCCTCCCAAAAAACTGCCCCTGGGATGCCCCAAAGTGCCCCAGACCCCTCCTCACATTCTGACCTTTTCCACAGTTGTCCCTAGCACCCCCAGTTTGCCCTAGGACCCTCCAAGCTGCCCCCAGCACCCCCAAGCCACCTCCAACACCCCCCAAAATTGCCCCCAGCGCCACCAAACTGCCCCCAGCACATTTCAAACGGCCCTTAGAATCCCAAACTGCCTCAAGGACCCCACATACTACTCCAAACTTCCCTCAGGCCTCCAAACTGGCCCAGGATCCCCCCTCAAACTGCCCCCGGCACTCCCAGACTGCCCTTAGAACCCCACCAACACCTTCGAACTGCCAACAGGACCCCCTCAGACTGCCCCCTTGGCCCGTACATGTCGCGCCGGCAGCACCAAAGCGGGAGGCGGTGACAGGGGCAATGGGCAAAGTCCCCGACACCGCTGCCCACAACCAAGATGGCAGCTAACACTACCTCACCATACAGCACCGCTACCAGGCTTGACCTTTGCTAAGATGGCGCCCAGGTTGTTTCCGGTATGCACCGGAAGAGCGCCATCGCGGCGTAGGTCTGCGCCGGAAAAGAGCCCTCCCAGTTTCCGATGTGCGCCGGAAGAGGCGCAAAGCGGAGGGGGGAAGATGGCGGACAGCGTGAAGGGGCGGCCCGCGGCGGCGGGGCCTGGCGGGAAGGTGCTGACGGCGGAGCAGGTGCAGGGCGGGGCTTGGGGACGGATGAAGGAGGGCCTCGGGATCTCGTGATGACATCCCCGCGGTTGTGCACGCAGGTGGTGGCTCGGTTCAACCGTTTGCGGCAGGAGCAGCGCGGCCTGGCCTCCAAGGCGGCGGAGCTGGAGTTGGAGCTCAACGAGCACGGGTGGGGGGGAGGGCAGAGGGACACGAGAGGGTAACGGGACAAGGGGGGTGGGAGTATGGGGGGATGGGCGGGCACGGAGACATGGTGGGGGCACGAGGATATGGGGAAGGTAACAGTGAATGGGGGAAGCGCTGGGATAGGGGGAACCCCGGGGGTGTGGGTGTCACTGGGGTAGGCACATGGAGTCTGAGAGTGCTGCCTAGGGACGTGTGGAGGACACTGTAAGGGGGTGGGGACATGGAGGGGACACAAATGGGTGTGTGGTGGGGGAAGGGGGGACGCTGGAGATGTCACATGGGATGTGGGAGACACCAGGGTGAGGACACTACTGGGGGGCACTTGGGGATATGAGGGGGACAGTGATGGTGTGGGGGGGGCATTGGGTATGGGGGTGACTCTGGAAGAATGTGGAAGAATGTGGAGGGTGTATTGTTGGGTATAGGAGTGACAGTGGGGGAGTGGAAGGCACAGGGGTGGCAGTGAAGGTGCATGGGGGGGACTCCTGGGATGAGGAGGAACACTGAAGAAAGGTGGGGGGTGACACCAAGAGTGACGCAGTGACAAAAGGAGAGATGCTGGGTTGACACCGGGAGTGATGCAGGATGACGTGGGGGTGACAGGGCCCCCCCCTGCCCAACAGCCTGGTGATTGAGACGCTGCGGGAGGTGGACCCCACACGGAAGTGTTACCGCATGGTGGGTGGCATCCTGGTAGAGCGCACTGTCAAGGAGGTGCTGCCCGCACTGGAGGGCAACCGCGAGCAGGTGACTCCTGGCCAGACCTCCCCCCCCTCGCCCACAGATGCCCCCCTCCCCTCCCCAACTGCCCTAAAACTCTTCTCCCCTTTTCTCCTCCAAGATCAGCAAAATCATCGAGACGCTGAGCCAGCAGCTGCAGAGCAAGGGCCGCGAACTGAATGAGTTCCGTGAGAAGCACAACATCCGCCTGGTGGGCGAGGACGACCCCCGGCAGCCCCCCAAGGATGGCACCGAGGGGGGCAAGGGAGGCGCCGCTGGCGTCCTTGTGTCCTAGCGTTGTCCCCTGCTGTCACCTACTCTCCTTCCCCTCGTTTACTGGTTTTGTTAAATAGATGTGGGGATTTTGGGTCACAAGTGTTGTCTAGTTACGGGGTAATGGAGGTGGCACAAGCCCTGGGAGGTGGCGCTGTGGGCGGTGACAGCAGTGGCACTTTGGAGACGTCCTTGAGCTGCCCGTTCACCTGTGACTGTTGTCGGCCGCCACTTTTCCTGCACCACGTCCCTGCTGTGTCCTGGGCTGTGGGGGAGGGGCGCACTGTTACTTCTGCTGGGGTTACAGGGGACAAAAAGCCACCAGGACGTTGTCCCCACAATGTCACTTGGATTCCCGTGTCTCTCTTTTGCTGTTACTCTCCCAAAAATGTATTCCTTTGGCAGAGGGGATGTGGGGAGCTCAGTGAGGGGTGTAGACAGGGCTGGCACTGGGGCACATGGAGATGCTGGGAGCCTTGGGCACACACAATGGCACAGGGATGCAGAGACATGGGCTGGCATTGGGGGGTACGGGGAGACAGGGTCATGGAGATGCTGGGGGTGGTATGGGGGACACAGGGATGTTGGGGGACACGGGGACAACAGAAGGTATGGGGATGCTGGTAATGGCATGAGAACACAGATGGGCTGGTACTGGGGGACATGGGGACGTGTTTATGTTACAGTGGGGGGATGCGTGGCCCCAGGGCTGGCACTGGTGTGGGGGGTAGGGGGGGGCACAGCCCCGCTGAGGATATGGGGGATTGCGGGGTGAGCAGTGGGAGGGGACATGGGGGTAGCAGTGGTGGCAGTCAGGGTTCTCCCCTGTCTCCACGAGCCAGGTGAGTGCTGGTGCGTGCCGGTGTGGGGTGGGGACAGGAGGGGACGTGCTGTTGACTGTACACAGCCCACACCCACAGTGACACTGGGTGCAGCCGGTTCGCCCCAGTCCCCTGCAGTGATTGTCCCCATATAATGTGGGTGCCACCAGCTATGCCATTAGTGCCACCACCATGGAGGGGGACGTAGGGACACGGATGGCCGACGTTGAGGAGGAGAGCCTGCTGGGTGCCGTGCACGGTGTCTCGGGGCCCGGTATGGCTGCGTGTTGGGGACAGTGGTGACTCCTCTTGGGGCAGACGAGGGGGTGACGGCGCAATGTCCCTGCAGTGGTGACGGCCATACGCATGGCAGGGGCAGCCATGTATGAACTGGTGCGTGTGGGGCATGCAGAGCTGGTGGGGGAGATCATCCGCCTGGAGGGAGACATGGCCACGCTGCAGGTGTATGAGGAGACCTGTATCCTTGTGGCCATGCCTGTCCTTCCCTTGTCCCCTCCTGACTCCTGTCCCCCTGACCCCTTCAGTGACATCGTTCGTTTCTGTGAGTGACCTTGTCCCCTCCTGTGCTCTCCCCTCTCTTCACTCCTGATCCCTCCAGTGACCTCGTCCCCTCCTGTCCCCCCATCCTCTCTGTCCTCCCATCCCCTCCTGTCCCTGTGTCCTGTCTCTGTCTGGCTCTGTCCCCTCCAGTTCCCTCATCCCCTCTTCTGTCCCTGTTTCTTGTCTCTGTGGTCCCCCACCTGTCCCAATCCCGTCCACTCTCCCCATTCCTGTTCCCATCTCCCATCCCCTTCTGTCTTCCTTGAGTGTCTCTGTCCCCTCTAGTTTTCTTGTCCTCATCTCCTGTCTCTGTGGTTCCTATCCTGTCCCCATCCTCACATCCCCCACCCCACATCCCTATTCCCGTCACCCATGTTCCCCACCTCGTGTCCCTATCCCTATCCTCTACCCCACATCCCCTGTCTCACGTCCCCCTCCTGCTTCATGTGCCCTCTCCTGAGCTCCCCACACAGCGGGGCTGCGGGTGGGGGACCCGGTGTTGCGCACGGGTCAGCCGCTCTCGGTGGAGCTCGGTCCCGGCATCCTGGGCTCCATCTTCGATGGCATCCAGCGCCCGCTGCGGGACATTGCACAGCTGACGGGTGGCATCTACATCCCGCGGGGTGTCAACGTCCCTGCGCTGCCGCGGCACCTCACCTGGGACTTTGTCCCCAGCAAGAGCATCCAGGTGAGAACATGGGAACACTGGGGGCACACAGGGACATGAATAGAACACGGGGATATGGGGAGATCAGTGAGACATGAGGATAGGGGGACAGAGGGAGGTGAGGACTCCAGCAAGAGCATTCTGGTGGGAATGCAGGGTCACTGGTGGGATGTGGGGATATGGGGATTTTGTCCCCAGCAAGAGCATCCAGGTGGGGACATGGGGACACCCTTCTGCTCCCACTGGAGGGACTGCCCAATCCCATTTCTACCCAGTTACCCTCATGGTCACCCCGTGCCAGGTTGGCAGCCACGTCACTGGTGGGGACATCTATGGGACGGTGACAGAGAACTCACTCATCCAACACAAGATCATGGTGCCACCCCGCAGCCGTGGCACTGTCACTCACATTGCGCCACCAGGACACTACAGCGTCTCGGTAAGGGGTGGCTGATGTGGTGGTGGCATTGCATGGTGCCACTGTCCCCAAACATCCCCAAGGGCGTGGTAGTGGAGTGATGGCATCCCCAGACGTCCCTGAGGATGTGGTGGTGGTGGGCTGGTATCATCCTGTGGCACCACTGTCCACAAATGTCTCTGAGGACGTGGTGGTGGTGTGGTGGCATCCTGCTGTCCCCACATGTCCCCAAGAATGTGGTGGTGGCATCCCAACGCACTGCTGTCCCTACATGTCCCCAAATGTCCCCAAGGATGTGGTGCTGGAGCTGGACTTCGAGGGTGTGGCCGAGCAGCTGACCATGATGCAGGTGTGGCCGGTGCGGCAGACCCGGCCCGTGGTGGAGAAGCTGACAGCAAATCACCCACTGCTGACGGGACAGCGCGTGCTGGATGCTCTTTTCCCGTAGGGATTGGGATGGGATGGGAGGGGGATGGGAATGGGATTGGGGTGGGGATGAAGACAAGATTGGAATGAAATTTGATGGGGATGAAATGAAATGTGGAGGGGAATAGGAAGGGGATATGGATTGGGATAGGGATGGAATTGGGGGATGAAAGTGGGAATATAGGTGGGGGGAGACTGGGGGATGAGGATGATGGACTCAGGTGGGAACTGGAGACATGAATAGGGGATGCGGGTAGGGATCGGGGGATGGGGGTAAAGAATGGGACAGGAGTGGGGATGAGGGAGAGGAGTGGGGACGGAATGGTGGCGAGACAGGGATGGAGATAGGGATATGGGACGGGGGATGTGAGAAGAGGGAACAGGAATATGGGATTGAGCTGGGAAGAGAGGTGGGTGATGGACAGCAATGGGCATGGGAATAGGGAATGGATAGGGGACAAGGAGAACAGAGATGAGAGAGGGGATGAAATAGGGATGGAGATCAGTATGGGGACGGGTGGGGGCAGGATGGAGTTGGGGATGGGAACGGGTGTGGAGAGGGAGTGGCCATGCAAGGGACCGTCACCAGGTGCGTGCAGGGTGGCACCACAGCCATCCCCGGTGCTTTCGGCTGTGGCAAAACCGTCATCTCACAGTCCCTGTCCAAGTACTCCAACAGCGACATCATCGTCTACGTGGGCTGCGGGGAGCGCGGCAATGAGATGTCTGAGGTGCTGCGGGACTTCCCTGAGGTGAGCGCAGAAACACGGGGACGGTGAGGGGACAGCGGGCCAGGTGGTGCCAACAGTGGTGCCATCAGAGGGGCCAACAGGGCCAATGAAGCAAACAGTGCTCAATGAGACCAACGGTGCTAATGGTGCCTCTCACAGCTCACCATGGAGGTGGATGGGAGGACGGAGAGCATCATGAAGCGCACCACGCTGGTGGCCAACACCTCCAACATGCCAGTGGCCGCCCGTGAGGCTTCCATCTACACTGGTAGGCAACAGGGGACAATGACAGTGACAGCAGTGGCTCTGCTGCTGGTGCCACCCTGTGCCCTACCTCCACCGTAGGCATCACGCTGTCTGAGTACTTCCGCGACATGGGGCTCCATGTCAGCATGATGGCCGACTCCACCTCCCGCTGGGCCGAGGCATTGCGGGAGATTTCCGGGCGCTTGGCTGAGATGCCGGCGGGTGAGAAACTGAGCATCCCCAACGTCATCCTGTTGTCACCAGACATGGGCGCCAGCATCACTGTGCCGCCCCGTGCCCTACAGACAGTGGGTACCCCGCCTACCTGGGCGCCCGCCTGGCATCCTTCTATGAGCGTGCGGGGCGGGCGCGCTGCCTTGGGTCCCCCCTCCGTGAGGGCAGCGTCAGCATCGTTGGAGCGTGAGTGTCACCAGGAGGGGACGCTATGGGACCACCCCATCCCGCTGAATGTGCTGCACCCCACAGAGTGTCACCGCCCGGAGGGGACTTCTCAGACCCTGTCACCTCAGCCACGCTGGGCATCGTGCAGGTGAGCTTTGAGTTGCCCACAGATCCCATATTTGGTGTTCTCCAAGGATCCCATATTTGGGGTTCCCCATGGATGTCCTGTTCTGTTTTCCTCATGGGTCCCGTATTTGGGATTCCTCATGGATCTCATGTTTGGAGTCCCTATGGATCCCATATTTGGGGTTCACATGTTTCTCATATCTGGGGTTCCATGTGGATTGCAGATTTGGTTTTCCTCATGGCTCCCATACTTGTGGTTCCCACAGATCCCATATTTGGGATTCCCACAAATCTCATATTTGGGGTCCCATGGATTCCCTATGGACCCCCATGCCAACTCCCCCGGTCCCACAGGTGTTTTGGGGTCTGGACAAGAAGCTGGCACAGCGCAAGCACTTCCCCTCGGTAAACTGGCTGATCAGTTACAGCAAGTACTTGCGGGCACTGGAGCCCCACTACGAGCAGCTGCACCCTGAGTTCCCTGCGCTGCGCACCCGTGCCAGGGAGATCCTGCAGGAGGAGGAGGATCTGGCCGAAATTGTGCAGCTCGTGGGGAAGGTGGGGAGGTGGGGGGTGGGACTGGGGTTGGAATGGGGTTGGGTGGGAGTGGGGTGGGGATTGGGATTGGGATTAGGATGGAGTGGGGATGAGTTGGGGAGGGGAAGGGAATTTGAATGGGATGGGATTGGGAAGGGGATGGGGATTGGGAAGGGGATGAGATTGGGTAAGAATGGTATGGGATGGAATTGGGACAGGAATGGGATGGAAATGGGATAGTATAGGGTGGAATTCGGACAGGGATGGGGTGGGAAAGGGATGGAGGTGTCATGAGGTGGGAATAGGACGGGGATGGGATGAGGATAGGGATGGAATGGGATGGGGAGGAGATCTGCGGTGTGGGGATGAGATCTATGGGACGGGGATGTTGCCTTCCTCACAGGCATCCCTCGCTGAGGCTGACAAGGTGACACTGGAGGTGGCCAGACTCCTCAAGGATGACTTCCTACAGCAGAATGGCTACTCCTCCTACGACAGGTACCGTGGCTCGATGTAGCCCACCTGTCCCCACGTCCCAGTATTCCCGTGTCATCCCCATGCCACTCCCATGTCCCCACACCACTCCCACGTATCCACACCACCTCCACAACCCCAAGCCACCTCAATGTCCCCATGCCACCCCGATGTCCCCAAACCCCCATACTGTCTCCACATGCCCATGTCCCCAAACTCCCATACTGTCTCCACATGCCCATGTCCCCACATCCCCATGCCATCCCCATGTCCTCATGTAACCCCCCACATCCCCATACCACATCCATGCCACTGGGACAGCCCCATGACCCTATGCCATCCCCCTGTCCCCACATCAAACCCACATCCCCGTGTTCCCACATCCCCATACCTCATCCATGTCCCCATGCCACCTCCACGTCCCCATGTCCCCATGACACCTCCATGTCCCCACACCCGCACACCACCCCCACTTCCCCTTGGGGTCCCCCCACCGCCCCCCAGGTTCTGCCCCTTCTACAAGACAGTGGGGATGCTGCACAACATCATCACCTTCTATGAGCTTGCCCGACATGCTGTGGAGGCCACTGGGGCTGGCGAGCGCCGTGTCACTTGGGCAGCCATCCGTGAGAACCTCGGGGACATCCTGTACCGGCTGAGTGCCATGAAGTTCATGGTGGGAATTAGAAGGGGCAGGGGGAGGGTCACTTATAGGGTGTCAGGGGGCATTTATAGGAGGTTGGGGGATACCTGTAGGATGTCACTTATAGAGGTTTGGTGGGACACTTTTAGGGGGTCAGAAGTGTCACTTGTAGAGGGTTGGGGGACCCTTATAGAGGGTCACTTACAGGGTGGCGGAGGGGGAGTGCTTATAGTGGTCACTTATAGGGAATTGGGAGTACACTTACAGAGGGTTAGGGGGCGTTTATAGCGGGTTAAGAGGTCACTCACAGGGAGTCAGGGGACACACAGAGTGACAGTGATGCTGCCCCTCCCTTCCCTCCCCCCAGGACCCGGTGAAGGACGGCGAAGCCAACATCACAGCTGCCTTCACGCAGCTCAACGAGGAGATGCAGGCGGCCTTCCGCAACCTGGAGGACTGAGGGTCCCCCCCAGACCCTCTGCTCCAATAACCCCCTCACCCCAATAAACCCCCACCCCAATCACCCCCCACCGACATCAGGATTGGTCTTCAGGGTCCCATTTGTCCTCATAGAATGGTCTGGGTTGCAAAGGACCACAATTACCACCCGGTTTAAACCCCCCTGCTGTGCGCAGGGTCGCCAACCACCAGACCAGGCTGCCCAGAGCCACATCCAGCCTGTCCCCATGTCAGTAAGCAATTCTTTCTTTGTTTACCACATTGTGACCTGTTCCTTTCATGAGTAATTCAGACTGGTTTAAAGCACCTGTGTCTGCTATTGCCTTTCCCTACAACATTCCTTTCCATTATACACAAGTATTTTGTATTGGAGCATCGTTTTCATTATTCAATTTGCTTGGTAATTGGATCTTGGTATGCGAATATTTAGAAAGAATGTAATGAATGCTGGCAAAAATTAAAAGCAACATCAGTTTGATCATTTAAAGCAGATATTCACAAGTTTGGAGAAGTATTCCTTTGTTTATTTCGGTTTTTTGTCTTTATTTTTCCCCTCCTCTCCCAACTTTCAGCGATCAAAGATAGAACGACTCCCCGGGCTCTGCGCTGCCAGCCGGCCTCAATCCATGGCAGTTGTTCTTTCCGCGGCCTCTGCTGCCACCACGTGGTCGAACCACGAAACTGCACCTGCTGATGTTCGGCGCCGACGGCAGCCCCACTAAGGCGCACGAAAAGGTCGCGCATGCGCAGTGCACACCAGGAAAAGGCGCATGCGCAGTGCGCTCAAAGAAATGAGCATGCGCAGAGAGCTCCAAAGACGGCGCATGGGCCGAGCCACCCAAAGCCCCGCATGCACCGTACAACACCCAACAACCGGCGCATGCGCACTACGCCCGCCCGGAGAATGCCTTTGGAAAATATGACATAAAACCCGAAAATACTACATTTACAAACCAAAAATGACATTTTCCCCCGAAAATCACGTATTTAATCCAGAAAAAAAACCGCGCAGTGCGAAAATCCGAAAATCACGCATATTCTCAAAAAAAAAAAAAAAAAAAAATCCAGAAGTCCCATTTAGCCTGAAATTCACGAAATTTCATCCCACAAAACCCCATTTAACCCGAAAATCACGCGTTTTCTCTTCGGAAATCCACAATTTAAAAAAAATGACGAATTTTCTCTACGACAATGACCCATTTAAAAAAAAATCTTGCATTTTCTCTTCAAAAATTCCCAATTTAACCCGAAAATCACGCATTTTCTCTTCAAGAATCCCCCATTTAACCCGAAAATCACGCGTTTTCTCTTCGCCAATCCCCCATTTAACCGAAAATCACGCGTTTTCTTTTCGCAAATCCCCCATTTAACCGAAAATCACGCGTTTTCTTTTCGCAAATCCCCCATTTAAGTGAAAATCACGCGTTTTCTCTTCGCTAATCCACCATTTAACCGAAAATCATGTGTTTTCGCAAATCCCCCACTGAAGCGAAAATCACGCATTTTCTCTTCGAGAATCCCCCATTTAACCCGAAAATCACGCGTTTTCGCAAATCCCCCATTTAACTCAAAACTCACACATTTGCTCTTCGAGAATCCCCCATTTAAGTGAAAATCAAGCATTTTCTCTTCGCAAATCCCCATTTAACCCGAAAATCACACGTTTTTTCTATGCAATTCCCCCCATTTAACCCGAAAATCACGCATTTTCTCTTCGAGAATCCCCCATTTAACCCGAAAATCACGTGTTTTCTCTTCGCAAATCCCCCATTTAAGCAAAAATCACGCGTTTTCTCTTCGCAAATCCCCCATTTAAGCGAAAATCACGCGTTTTCTCTTTGAGAATCCCCCATTTAAGCGAAAATCACGCGTTTTCTCTTCGCAAATCCCCCATTTAAGCGAAAATCACGCGTTTTCTCTTTGCAAATCCCCCATTTACCCGAAAATCACGCGTTTTCTCTTTGCAAATCCCCCATTTAACCAAAAAATCACGGGTTTTCTCTTCGCAAATCCCCCATTTAACCCGAAAATCACGCGTTTTCTCTGTGCAAATCCCCCATTTAAGCGAAAATCACGTATTTTCTCTTCGAGAATCCCCCATTTAACCCGAAAATCACGCATTATCTCTTCGCAAATCCACCATTTAAGCAAAAATCACGCGTTTTCTCTTCGCAAATCCCCCATTTAACCAAAAAATCACGCGTTTTCTCTTCGCAAATCCCCCATTTAACCCGAAAATCACGCGTTTTCTCTTCGCAAATCCCCCATTTAAGCGAAAATCACGCGTTTTCTCTTCGCAAATCCCCCATTTAACCCGAAAATAACGCGTTTTCTCTTCGCAAATCTTCCATTTAAGTTAAAATCCTGCGTCTTCTCTTCGCGAATCCCCCATTTAAGCGAAAATCACGCGTTTTCTCTTCGCAAATCCCCCATTTAACCCGAAAATCACGCGTTTTCTCTTCGAGAATCCCCCATTTAACCCGAAAATCACGCGTTTTCTCTTCGCAAATCCCCCATTTAAGCGAAAATCACGCGTTTTCTCTTTGAGAATCCCCCATTTAAGCGAAAATCACGCGTTTTCTCTTCGCAAATCCCCCATTTAAGCGAAAATCACGCGTTTTCTCTTCGCAAATCCCTCATTTAACCCGAAAATCACGCGTTTTCTCTTCGAGAATCCCCCATTTAAGTGAAAATCACGCGTTTTCTCTTCGAGAATCCCCCATTTAACCCGAAAATCACGCGTTTTCTCTTCGCAAATCCCCCATTTAACCCGAAAATCACGCGTTTTCTCTTCGAGAATCCCCCATTTAAGTGAAAATCACGCGTTTTCTCTTGGAGAATCCCCCATTTAACCCGAAAATCACGCGTTTTCTCTTCGAGAATCCCCCATTTAAGCGAAAATCACGCGTTTTCTCTTCGCAAATCCCCCATTTAACCCGAAAATCACGCGTTTTCTCTTCGAGAATCCCCCATTTAACCCGAAAAACACGCGTTTTCTCTTCGAGAATCCCCCATTTAAGCGAAAATCACGCGTTTTCTCTTCGCAAATCCCCCATTTAAGCGAAAATCACGCGTTTTCTCTTCGAGAATCCCCCATTTAACCCAAAAATCACGCGTTTTCTCTTCGAGAATCCCCCATTTAAGCGAAAATCACGCGTTTTCTCTTCGCAAATCCCCCATTTAAGCGAAAATCACGCGTTTTCTCTTCGCAAATCCCCCATTTAAGCGAAAATCACGCGTTTTCTCTTCGCAAATCCCCCATTTAAGCGAAAATCACGCGTTTTCTCTTCGCAAATCCCCCATTTAAGCGAAAATCACGCGTTTTCTCTTCGCAAATCCCCCATTTAACCCGAAAATCACGCGTTTTCTCTTCGAGAATCCCCCATTTAAGCGAAAATCACGCATTTTCTCTTCACAAATCCCCCATTTAACCCGAAAATGACGCGTTTTCTCTTCAAGAATCCCCGATTTAATCCGAAAATCACGCGTTTTCTCTTCGAGAATCCCCCATTTAAGCGAAAATCACGCGTTTTCTATTCGCAAATCCCCCAATTAAGCAAAAATCTCTATGGGGCTTAATGGGGCTCTATAAGGCGGCTATGGGGCTCTATGGGGCTCTATGGGGCGGCTATGGGGCTCTATGGGGCTCTATGGGGCTCTATGGGGCGGCTATGGGGCTCTATGGGGCTCTATGGGGCGGCTATGGGGCTCTATGGGGCTCTATGGGGCTCTATGGGGCGGCTATGGGGCTCTATGGGGATCTATGGGGCTCTATGGGGCGGCTATGGGGCTCTATGGGGCACTATATGGCGGCTATGGGGCTCTATGGGGCTCTATGGGGCGGCTATGGGGCTCTATGGGGCTCTATGGGGCTCTATGGGGCGGCTATGGGGCTCTATGGGGCTCTATGGGGCGGCTATGGGGCTCTATGGGGCTCTATGGGGCTCTATGGGGCGGCTATGGGGCTCTATGGGGATCTATGGGGCTCTATGGGGCGGCTATGGGGCTCTATGGGGCACTATATGGCGGCTATGGGGCTCTATGGGGCTCTATGGGGCTCTATGGGGCTCTATGGGGCTCTATGGGGCGGCTATGGGGCTCTATGGGGCTCTCTGGGGCTCTATGGGGCTCTATGGGGCTCTATGGGGCTCTATGGGGCGGCTATGGGGCTCTATGGGGCGGCTATAGGGCTCTATGGGGCGGCTATGGGGCTCTATGGGGCTCTATGGGGCTCTATGGGGCGGCTATGGGGCTCTATGGGGCTCTATGGGGCTCTATGGGGCGGCTATGGGACTCTATGGGGCTCTATGGGGCTCTATGGGGCTCTATGGGGCGGCTATGGGGCTCTATGGGGCTCTATGGGGCGGCTATGGGGCTCTATGTGGCTCTATGGGGCTCTATGGGGCTCTATGGGGCGGCTATGGGGCTCTTTGTGGCTCTATGGGGCTCTATGGGGCGGCTATGGGGCTCTATGGGGCTCTATGGGGCGGCTATGTTACTCTATGGGGCTCTATGGGGCTCTATGGGGCGGCTATGGGGCGGCTATGGGGCTCTATGGGGCTCTATGGGGCTCTATGGGGCGGCTATGGGGCTCTATGGGGCTCTATGGGGCGGCTATGGGGCTCTATGGGGCTCTATAAGGCTCTATGGGGCTCTATGGGGCTCTCTGGGGCTCTATAAGGCGGCTATGGGGCTCTATGGGGCTCTATGGGGCGGCTATGGGGCTCTATGGGGCTCTATGGGGCTCTATGGGGCGGCTATGGGGCTCTATGGGGCTCTATGGGGCTCTATGGGGCTCTATGGGGCTCTATGGGGCGGCTATGGGGCTCTATGGGGCTCTATGGGGCTCTATGGGGCGGCTATGGGGCTCTATGGGGCTCTCTGGGGCTCTATGGGGCGGCTATGAGGCTCTATGGGGCTCTATGGGGCGGCTATGGGGCTCTATGTGGCTCTATGGGGCTCTATGGGGCTCTATGGGGCGGCTATGGGGCTCTTTGTGGCTCTATGGGGCTCTATGGGGCGGCTATGGGGCTCTATGGGGCTCTATGGGGCAGCTATGGGGCTCTATGGGGCGGCTATGGGGCTCTACGGGGCTCTATGGGGCGGCTATGGGGCTCTATGGGGCTCTATGGGGCGGCTATGGGGCTCTATGGGGCTCTATGGGGCTCTATGGGGCGGCTATGTGGCTCTACGGGGCTCTATGGGGCGGCTATGGGGCTCTATGGGGCTCTGTGGGGCTCTATGGGGCTCTCTGGGGCTTTCTGGGGCTCTATAAGGCGGGTATGGGGCTCTATGGGGCTCTATGGGGTGGCTATGGGGCTCTATGGCGCTCTACGGGGCTCTATGGGGCGGCTATGGGGCTCTATGGGGCTCTATGTGGCTGTATGGGGCTGTATGGGGCTCTCTGGTGCTCTATGGGGCGGCTATGGGGCTCTATGGGGCTCTATGGGGCTCCATGGGGCTCTATGGGGCTCTATGGGTCTCTGTGGGGCTCTATGGGGCTCTATGGGGCGGCTATGGGTCTCTGTGGGGCGGCTATGGGGCTCTATGGGGCTCTATGGGGCTCTATGGGGCGGCTATGGGGCTCTATGGGGCTCTATGGGGCTCTATGGGGCGGCTATGGGGCTTTATGGGGCTCTATGGGGCTCTATGGGGCGGCTATGGGGCTCTATGGGGCTGTATGGGGCTCTATGGGGCGGCTGTGGGGCTCTATGGGGCTCTATGGGGCTCTATGGGGCGGCTATGGGGCTCTATGGGGCTCTATGGGGCTCTATGGGGCGGCTATGGGGCTCTATGGGTCTCTATGGGGCGGCTATGGGGCTCTATGGGGCTCTATGGGGCTCTATGGGGCTCTATGGGGCGGCTATGGGGCTCTATGGGGCTCTATGGGGCTCTATGGGGCGGCTATGGGGCTCTATGGGGCTCTATGGGGCGGCTATGGGGCTCTATGGGGCTCTATGGGGCTCTATGGGGCGGCTATGGGGCTCTATGGGGCTCTATGGGGCTCTATGGGACTCTATGGGGCTCTATGGGGCGGCTATGGGGCTCTATGGGGCTCTATGGGGCTCTATGGGGCGGCTATGGGGCTCTATGGGGCTCTCTGGGGCTCTATGGGGCGGCTATGAGGCTCTATGGGGCTCTATGGGGCGGCTATGGGGCTCTATGTGGCTCTATGGGGCTCTATGGGGCTCTATGGGGCGGCTATGGGGCTCTTTGTGGCTCTATGGGGCTCTATGGGGCGGCTATGGGGCTCTATGGGGCTCTATGGGGCGGCTATGGGGCTCTACGGGGCTCTATGGGGCGGCTATGGGGCTCTATGGGGCTCTATGGGGCTCTATGGGCCGGCTATGGGGCTCTATGGGGCTCTATGGGGCGGCTATGGGGCTCTATGGGGCTCTCTGGGGCTCTATGGGGCGGCTATGAGGCTCTATGGGGCTCTATGGGGCGGCTATGGGGCTCTATGTGGCTCTATGGGGCTCTATGGGGCTCTATGGGGCGGCTATGGGGCTCTTTGTGGCTCTATGGGGCTCTATGGGGCGGCTATGGGGCTCTATGGGGCTCTATGGGGCGGCTATGGGGCTCTACGGGGCTCTATGGGGCGGCTATGGGGCTCTATGGGGCTCTATGGGGCTCTATGGGGCGGCTATGTGGCTCTACGGGGCTCTATGGGGCGGCTATGGGGCTCTATGGGGCTCTGTGGGGCTCTATGGGGCTCTCTGGGGCTTTCTGGGGCTCTATAAGGCGGGTATGGGGCTCTATGGGGCTCTATGGGGTGGCTATGGGGCTCTATGGCGCTCTACGGGGCTCTATGGGGCGGCTATGGGGCTCTATGGGGCTCTATGGGGCTGTATGGGGCTGTATGGGGCTCTCTGGGGCTCTATGGGGCGGCTATGGGGCTCTATGGGGCTCTATGGGGCTCTATGGGGCTCTATGGGGCGGCTTTGGGGCTCTATGGGGCTCTATGGGGCTCTATGGGGCGGCTATGGGGCTCTATGGGGCTCTATGGGGCTCTATGGGGCGGCTATGGGGCTCTATGGGGCTCCATGGGGATCTATGGGGCTCTATGGGTCTCTGTGTGGCGGCTATGGGGCTCTATGGGGCTCTATGGGTCTCTGTGGGGCGGCTATGGGGCTCTATGGGGCTCTATGGGGCTCTATGGGGCGGCTATGGGGCTCTATGGGGCTCTATGGGGCTCTATGGGGCGGCTATGGGGCTTTATGGGGCTCTATGGGGCTCTATGGGGCGGCTATGGGGCTCTATGGGGCTGTATGGGGCTCTATGGGGCGGCTGTGGGGCTCTATGGGGCTCTATGGGGCTCTATGGGGCGGCTATGGGGCTCTATGGGGCTCTATGGGGCTCTATGGGGCGGCTATGGGGCTCTATGGGGCTCTATGGGGCGGCTATGGGGCTCTATGGGGCTCTATGGGGCGGCTATGGGGCTGTAGGGCAAATGAAGGTGATGACAAAGCCTTTATTTAAGAAATAGGCACACGAGGGAAAGATATGAAAAAGAATGGACTCACCCCTCCCGGTAGCAGCGCGCAGCCCGAGCCGAGCTGAGCAATGTGTCCCTCCCCCGTTCGTACCGCCGCGCCGCCGCACTCACACACTCACAGAGCCCACCCATTGGTTCAGGCTGTGACCCTGCAATTCCACCACACTCCACCCCTTCACAGCATGAAGCAATGACTGAGCAGGTAGGGGGTGAGCCCCTGCAACCTGGTGGCCCAAGACACAATGCGCATCGCGACGCATGCACAACACCCGCCGCAATATAGGGTGTCAAAACAATAAAGGCAATCAGTGGCAGTCCCCTTCACGGTGCTGTTGGGCCAGTACTTGATGTTCTTCCTCGAGGCGTATCTTTTTCAAGGACCAGTAGCGCTTCTGATTCGTGCTCTCCAGTCCCCAAAAGTTCAGCAGTGCGTCACAGGGTGTCGTGATGTTTCCTCATAAGCGTGTTTGAGTGATGTTGCTCCTGCGGGCCATCCTGTGAACTTAAAACCTCAAGGGGAGTAAAGCAGATGTTTAATAGGTACGAGGAGGGGTCGGTCCGCCCTCCACGGTAAGATGCAGGCTGTATTTCGGTCTTGAGTCAACACCTCTGCCTGTATCGGGGCACGTCCTGGCCTTCGATACCACACTCTTTGGCCCGAAATCTGCGACTGAATCACTATATCGGGTACCAAAGGGGGGGTTCTAATTTGCCACATGGACATGATTAATGTCCCCCTTGCAATGAAAACAGGGGTGTCAACCATTACCTCTGTTGGCCATACACCGATTACTGAAGGGTTTACTGATCCCCCAACCTCTAACAATCTCCCCCAAGGTGCAAGGAGACCACACCATTTTGGTCCTGCTTGCACCTTCCAAGGCCATTTTACCTTGTGTCTCCCGGGCTCTAGGTCATCAGGGGCAGGGAGCAGGAGATTATTCATTGTGCCAACTTGTGGCTTGAGTGAGGTGTCCTTGCTTGTAATTTGTATCCTAAGTGGGGAGGCCCAAGTTGTCTGCAGCATTTTTAAAGCACTGGGTCTGCCATCTCTTGGTCTCTCATTCAAGTCTCGCAGGGTTTCATAAAGCCTTTTGGTCCACCCCTGCAAGGACTGCGAATCTGCCTTCAGAGCAGCCTTCAGGATCCCATTGTATCTTTCTATTAGGCCTGCTCCCGTTGGATTGTAGGGCAGGTGAAACCGCCATTCGATGTTATTGTCTTCAGCCCACTTCTGCACAGTTGCACCTGTGAAATGTGTACCTTGATCACTCTCAATAACCTCAGGAGTCCCGTATGATGCCATCAATCTAGTTAGAGCTTTGATGGTATAGGCTTGGTTTGCCTTTGCTACAGGGTAGGCTTGCATCAGTCCACTCGCTGTATCGACACAAGTTAGGGCATATCTGGCCCCCTCAGATCGAGGAAGGGGACCTATATAATCGACCTGCCATCGCTGCAATGGGTTGTGTCCTCTAGCGAGATGGGCCGTAGTTTCCGGCAGAGGTCTTGGTCTCATTCGCGAGCAAGCGTCACAGTCCTGACATGCCTGGACAATATCTGGTAACTGTATGGGCAACCCCCATGCTTTAGCTGCTGCCCACGTGGTTTTCTGTCCTGCATGCCGTAATTTCCGATGCAGCCAGTGAGCTATGTCTTCTGATGGTGTACTTCCCAACCATCGGACTCGAGCCAGTGTGTCAGCTTCATCATTGCCTGGTGACTGCAAGGCTTGATGTCCAGAGACGCGGTATGCTCGTACGGTCCTGTGCCTAACCACGTTCCATATATCAACCCACATATCTTTGCCCCAGATAGGTCGGGCATGGATCGTCCAATCCTGAGTGGCCCACTGTGCTATCCAGAGCGTGAGCCCTCGGTAGACTGCCCAACCATCTGTGCAGATGTTTAGTGCACTGTTGCCAGGCTCTTGAGTTATCACCATCCGCACAGCTCGTAGCTCAGCCCACTGGCTACTTTGTCCATCCCCTTCTTCAAACCATATTGTTTCAGTTGAGGGATGGTATGCGACAGCTCGCCACCTACTTGGGTTCCCTCTGCTGGATCCATCTGTATACCAGGCATCTTCTGGGATAGGGTATTTTCCCTCCTGTACAGGACTCTCTTCTGGACAAGTAACCACTATTTCCTCAGGTGTCTCGCTGTGCTATGTTACTGGCCCAAGTATCTTTTGAAGTTCTTCCTTCAGTGGAGATGATGACAGGCGGCTTCTTTGGCTAAGATAGGCAACCCAGCGTGCTACTGTTTGTGATTGGGCCACCCCGGTCTTAGGAATGTGAGTTAGGTCTTTTACCCACCCCTGAATTGGTAAAGTTGTTTTGACAATAACCTCTGCGGTCTGAGTTATTGGTTCCACTGCCTGCAATGCAGAATAGGTAGCCAATAACTGCTTTTCAACCATGCTGTATCTCTCTTCTGCTCCATGCCAAATCTGTGACCAGAACCCAATTGGGATTCGAACAGAACCCTGGCGCTGCCACAGCCCCCAGCCAAACCCTTCTTGGGTCACATGCACATCTAGTTCGGCTGGAAGGGTCGGATCAAATATACCCAGCGCCTGGGCCTGTTTAACAGCTATTTTTGCTTGCTGGAAGGCTTCTTGTTCTGTTCTACCCCAATCCCATACTTGGCCTTTTTTTGTTAATCGATATAAGGGTTTTAGCAGTTGTGCTAAGTGGGGAATAAAGGATCGCCAATATCCTAATATACCCAAAAACTCCTGCAACTGCTTCGGTTTCGTAGGAACCGGGAACGCTTGGATCTTATCAATGATCGCACTGGGTAACACCTTAGTCTTACCTGACCAGACAACACCCAGGAATTTAACTGATAGCCCTGGTCCTTGTACTTTTTGTGGGTTTATAGCCCATCCTTTTTCCTGTAAATAAGTAATTAATGATGGTACTGTCTTTTCTAATGCCTCGATTGAGTCAGACGTTAACATCAAATCATCGATGTAGTGGAACATTTTGACAGTAGATGGTTTGTTCCAATTTGCCAAGTCACTTGCCACCAAATTATGACAAAAAGTAGGTGAATGCACGTACCCCTGAGGTAGAACTTGAAAAGTCCACTGCCTGCCCTCCCACGTGAATGCAAACTGGTCTTGGGGCTCTATGGGGCTCTATGGGGCTCTATGGGGCGGCTGTGGGGCTCTATGGGGCTCTATGGGGCGGCTGTGGGGCTCTATGGGGCTCTATGGGGCTCTATAGGACTCTATGGGGCTCTATGGGGCTCTATGGGGCGGCTGTGGGGCTCTATGGGGCTCTATGGGGCGGCTATGGGGCTCTATGGGGCTCTATGGGGCTCTATGGGGCGGCTATGGGGCTCTATGGGGCTCTATGGGGCGGCTGTGGGGCTCTATGGGGCGGCTGTGGAAGGAATTCAGCTGTGGGATCACATGGGCTGAGCCTGACGCCACCCCTCCCCGACCTCATTTAAGGGCCATTCGTGGCTTCTCTGTGTGCCGGTCTGGTTGATACCATGTTTTTTTCATCACCTCAGATGCTCGCTGAAAAAAAAGTAATAATATTTTCTAAAAAGGCATTAGAACATGATTTTGCTGGTTATGTATTTATTTACAGGTATTCATAAGCACTTCACACCGGTTTGGTGTGTTTATCGAAGTTTTCCATGGTTTTCTTCGTCGTCTCCCATTCTCCGACCCCTTCCTCTTCTGTGGTTATTTCTTTCCTCTGCTATCCAAGGAAAGAGAGAAACGAAACCCCGCCGCAGTTCCCGGCGGGCCGTCAGCCGGGTTGGGAAGGAGTTTCCGCAGTCTCTGCTGCCCCCGTGTGGCCAATCGGGGAAAGTACGGCCGTGTTTGTTCTGTGCCGGAGGCGGCAGGACGCGTGCGCACAGGCACGTGGAAGTGGTATATGGACTTTCTAGAAGCTCTGCTTAGCAATTCCGCCGATGTTTCCTCTACTTAGTCCTCCACACAATGGTGCGTATGAGTCTCGAAGCATATAAGCAGCATCCATTCCCACGCAGACCTTAGATACGGGCGGGCAGTCAATTCCAGGAGCTCCGGCTCAGCGGTACTTTTCTCTCTTCTAATCCGGAGTGCTCCGTGCCTATTTGCTCGGGCGGTTTGACACCCAAAGCGGAGCCGGACACGGACTATTTTGGCTCTCAGCGTGCCAGGCTCCAGTCGCATGCAAAATGAGGAATCAAAAACACTGCATGCGTGTGTACACGGAAATGCACGTGTAAAAGAAGGAGAAGGGCAAAACGGGAAGGAGGAGAGTGGGGGGAAACGGGAAGAAACACAGGCGCATGCGCTGTGCGGTCTCGCGGCTGGCGCATGCGCTGTGCGGTCTCGCGGCTGGCGCATGCGCTGTGCGGTCTCGCGGCTGGCGCATGCGCTGTGCGGTCTCGCGGCTGGCGCATGCGCTGTGCGGTCTCGCGGCTGGCGCATGCGCTGTGCGGTCTCGCGGCTGGCGCATGCGCTGTGCGGTCTCGCGGCTGGCGCATGCGCTGTGCGGTCTCGCGGCTGGCGCATGCGCTGTGCGGTCTCGCGGCTGGCGCATGCGCTGTGCGGTCTCGCGGCTGGCGCATGCGCTGTGCGGTCTCGCGGCTGGCGCATGCGCTGTGCGGTCTCGCGGCTGGCGCATGCGCTGTGCGGTCTCGCGGCTGGCGCATGCGCTGTGCGGTCTCGCGGCTGGCGCATGCGCTGTGCGGTCTCGCGGCTGGCGCATGCGCTGTGCGGTCTCGCGGCTGGCGCATGCGCTGTGCGGTCTCGCGGCTGGCGCATGCGCTGTGCGGTCTCGCGGCTGGCGCATGCGCTGTGCGGTCTCGCGGCTGGCGCATGCGCTGTGCGGTCTCGCGGCTGGCGCATGCGCTGTGCGGTCTCGCGGCTGGCGCATGCGCTGTGCGGTCTCGCGGCTGGCGCATGCGCTGTGCGGTCTCGCGGCTGGCGCATGCGCTGTGCGGTCTCGCGGCTGGCGCATGCGCTGTGCGGTCTCGCGGCTGGCGCATGCGCTGTGCGGTCTCGCGGCTGGCGCATGCGCTGTGCGGTCTCGCGGCTGGCGCATGCGCTGTGCGGTCTCGCGGCTGGCGCATGCGCTGTGCGGTCTCGCGGCTGGCGCATGCGCTGTGCGGTCTCGCGGCTGGCGCATGCGCTGTGCGGTCTCGCGGCTGGCGCATGCGCTGTGCGGTCTCGCGGCTGGCGCATGCGCTGTGCGGTCTCGCGGCTGGCGCATGCGCTGTGCGGTCTCGCGGCTGGCGCATGCGCTGTGCGGTCTCGCGGCTGGCGCATGCGCTGTGCGGTCTCGCGGCTGGCGCATGCGCTGTGCGGTCTCGCGGCTGGCGCATGCGCTGTGCGGTCTCGCGGCTGGCGCATGCGCTGTGCGGTCTCGCGGCTGGCGCATGCGCTGTGCGGTCTCGCGGCTGGCGCATGCGCTGTGCGGTCTCGCGGCTGGCGCATGCGCTGTGCGGTCTCGCGGCTGGCGCATGCGCTGTGCGGTCTCGCGGCTGGCGCATGCGCTGTGCGGTCTCGCGGCTGGCGCATGCGCTGTGCGGTCTCGCGGCTGGCGCATGCGCTGTGCGGTCTCGCGGCTGGCGCATGCGCTGTGCGGTCTCGCGGCTGGCGCATGCGCTGTGCGGTCTCGCGGCTGGCGCATGCGCTGTGCGGTCTCGCGGCTGGCGCATGCGCTGTGCGGTCTCGCGGCTGGCGCATGCGCTGTGCGGTCTCGCGGCTGGCGCATGCGCTGTGCGGTCTCGCGGCTGGCGCATGCGCTGTGCGGTCTCGCGGCTGGCGCATGCGCTGTGCGGTCTCGCGGCTGGCGCATGCGCTGTGCGGTCTCGCGGCTGGCGCATGCGCTGTGCGGTCTCGCGGCTGGCGCATGCGCTGTGCGGTCTCGCGGCTGGCGCATGCGCTGTGCGGTCTCGCGGCTGGCGCATGCGCTGTGCGGTCTCGCGGCTGGCGCATGCGCTGTGCGGTCTCGCGGCTGGCGCATGCGCTGTGCGGTCTCGCGGCTGGCGCATGCGCTGTGCGGTCTCGCGGCTGGCGCATGCGCTGTGCGGTCTCGCGGCTGGCGCATGCGCTGTGCGGTCTCGCGGCTGGCGCATGCGCTGTGCGGTCTCGCGGCTGGCGCATGCGCTGTGCGGTCTCGCGGCTGGCGCATGCGCTGTGCGGTCTCGCGGCTGGCGCATGCGCTGTGCGGACTCGCGGCTGGCGCATGCGCTGTGCGGACTCGCGGCTGGCGCATGCGCTGTGCGGACTCGCGGCTGGCGCATGCGCTGTGCGGACTCGCGGCTGGCGCATGCGCTGTGCGGACTCGCGGCTGGCGCATGCGCTGTGCGGACTCGCGGCTGGCGCATGCGCTGTGCGGACTCGCGGCTGGCGCATGCGCTGTGCGGACTCGCGGCTGGCGCATGCGCTGTGCGGACTCGCGGCTGGCGCATGCGCTGTGCGGACTCGCGGCTGGCGCATGCGCTGTGCGGACTCGCGGCTGGCGCATGCGCTGTGCGGACTCGCGGCTGGCGCATGCGCTGTGCGGACTCGCGGCTGGCGCATGCGCTGTGCGGACTCGCGGCTGGCGCATGCGCTGTGCGGACTCGCGGCTGGCGCATGCGCTGTGCGGACTCGCGGCTGGCGCATGCGCTGTGCGGACTCGCGGCTGGCGCATGCGCTGTGCGGACTCGCGGCTGGCGCATGCGCTGTGCGGACTCGCGGCTGGCGCATGCGCTGTGCGGACTCGCGGCTGGCGCATGCGCTGTGCGGACTCGCGGCTGGCGCATGCGCTGTGCGGACTCGCGGCTGGCGCATGCGCTGTGCGGACTCGCGGCTGGCGCATGCGCTGTGCGGACTCGCGGCTGGCGCATGCGCTGTGCGGACTCGCGGCTGGCGCATGCGCTGTGCGGACTCGCGGCTGGCGCATGCGCTGTGCGGACTCGCGGCTGGCGCATGCGCTGTGCGGACTCGCGGCTGGCGCATGCGTTCTCTTTGATAATCCCCCATTTAACCCGAAAATCACGCGTTTTCTCTTCAAAAATCACCCATTTAAGCGAATATTATGCGTTTTCTCTACAAGAATCCCGCATTTAACCCGAAAATCACGCATTTTCTCTGCGCAAATCCCTCATCTTAGCGAAAATCACGCGTTTTCTCTTCGAGAATCCCCCATTTAACCCAAAAATCACGCGTTTTCTCTTTGAGAATCCCCCATTTACGCGAAAATCCCGCACTTCCTCCTCGCAAATCCTTCATTTAAGCGAAAATGAGATGGTTTCTCTTAGGGAATCCCACATTTAAGCAGAAATCCCGCGCTTCGTCTTCGCAAATCCTTCATTTAAGCGAAAATCTGGTGGTTACTCTTCGAGAATCCCCCATTTGACCCGAAAATCACGCGTTTTCTCTTCGAGAAACCCCCATTTGACCCAAAAATCACGCGTTTTCTCTTCGAGAAACCCCCATTAACCCGAAAATCACACGTTTTCTATTCGGAAATCTATTGTTTAACCCGAAAATCACGCGGTCTTTCTTTGCAAATCCCCCATTTAAGCAAAAATCAAGCATTTTCTCATCGGAAATCCCCCATTTAAGCAAAAATCACGCGTTTCCTCTTCGAGAATCCCCCATTTAGACCGAAAATCACGCGTTTTCTCTTTGACAATCCCCCATTTAAGAGAAAATCACGCGTTTTCTCTTTGAGAATCACCCATTTAACTTGCAAATCACACGTTTTCTCTTTGGAAATCCGCCATTTAACGGAAAATCACGTGTTTTCTCTTCGAGAATCCCCCATTTGACCCGAAAATCACGCGTTTTCTCTTCGAGAATCCCCGATTTAACACGAAAATCACGCGTTTTCTCTTCGCAAATCCCCGATTTATCTCGAAAATTACGCGTTTTCTCATCGAGAAACCCCCATTTAACCCAAAAATCACATGTTTTCTTTTTGAGAATCCCCCATTTAAGCAAAAATCACACGTTTTCCCTTTGAGAAGCTCACATTTAAGCGAAGATCAAGTGCTTTCTTTTCAAGAATCCCCCATTTAACCCCAAAATCACGCGTTTTCTCTTTGAGAATCACCGAGATTACCTGAAAATCACGCATTTTCTCTTCAGAAATCCCCCACTTAACACAAAAATCACGCGTTTTCTCTTCGAGAATCCCCCATTTAAGCCGAAAATCACGCGTTTTCTCTTCGACAATCCCCCATTTAAGCGAAAAAATCACGCATTTGCTCTTCGAGAATCCCCCATTTGACCCAAAAATCACGCGTTTTCTCTTCGGAAATTCCCCATTTAAGCAAAAATCACGCGTTTTCTCTTCGACAATCCCCCATTTAACCAAAAAATCACGCATTTGCTCTTCGAGAATCCCCCATTTGACCCAAAAATCACACGTTTTCTCTTCGGAAATTCCCCATTTAAGCAAAAATCACGCGTTTTCTCTTCGACAATCCCCCATTTAACCAAAAAATCACGCATTTTCTCTTCACAAATCCCCCATTTAAACCCGAAAATCACGCGTTTTCTCTTCGAGAATCCCCCATTTTAGTGAAAATCACGCGTTTTCTCTTCGAGAATCCCCCATTTAACCCGAAAATCACGCGATTTCTCTTTGCAAATCCCCCATTTAAGTGAAAATCCCACGTATCCTCTTCGCAAATTCTTCATTTAAGCAAAAATCAGGTGGTTTCTCTTCGAGAATCCCAAATTTAAGTGAAAATCACGTTTTCTCTTTGGAAATCCGCCATATAAGCAAAAATCATGCATTTTCAATTCGGAAATTCCCCACTTAACCCGAAAATCATGCGTTTTCTCTTTGAGAATCCCCCATTTAAGAGAAAATCAAGCAATTTCTCCTGGAGAATCACCCATTTAACCCAAAAATCACACGTTTTCTCTTCGAGAATCCGCGATTTAACTGAAAATCACGCGTTTTTTTTCTTCGAGAATCCCCCACTTAAGCAAAAATCACGCGTTTTCTCTTCAAGAATCACCCATTTAAGCGAAAATCACGCGTTTTTTTCTTTGAGAATCCCCCACTTAACTTGAAAATCACGCGTTTTCTCTTCGACAATCCACCATTTAAGCGAAAATCACACATTTCCTCTTCGAGAATCCCCCATTTAACCCGAAAATCACGCGTTTTCTTTTTGAGATCCCCCATTTAAGCGAGAATCACGCGTTTTCTCTTCTGGAATCCCCCATTTAAACCAAAAATCACGTGTTTTCTCTTCGGGAATCCCCCATTTAAGCCGAAAATCACGCGTTTTCTCTTCGAGAATTTCCCATTTAACCTGAAAATCATGCGTTTTCTCTTCGGAAATATGCCATTTAAGCAAAAATCACGCGTTTTCTATTCGGAAATTCCCCACTTAACCCAAAAATCACGCGTTTTCTCTTTGAGAATCCCCCATTTAAGCAAAAATCACACGCTTCCTCTTTGCAAATCCTTCATTTAAGCGAAAATCTGGTGGTTACTCTTCGAGAATCCCCCATTTGACCCGAAAATCACGCGTTTTCTCTTCGAGAATCCCCCATTTGACCCGAAAATCACGCGTTTTCTCTTCGAGAAACCCCCATTAACCCGAAAATCACACGTTTTCTATTCGGAAATCTATTGTTTAACCCGAAAATCACGCGGTCTTTCTTTGCAAATCCCCCATTTAAGCAAAAATCAAGCATTTTCTCATCGGAAATCCCCCATTTAAGCAAAAATCACGCGTTTCCTCTTCGAGAATCCCCCATTTAGAC
Organism: Gallus gallus; assembly: GCF_016699485.2. Taxonomy (NCBI): domain Eukaryota; kingdom Metazoa; phylum Chordata; class Aves; order Galliformes; family Phasianidae; genus Gallus; species Gallus gallus. The sequence goes on from NC_052556.1 coordinate 2,886,990, forward strand.
CGAAAATCACGCGTTTTCTCTATGACAATCCCCCATTTAAGAGAAAATCACGCGTTTTCTCTTTGAGAATCACCCATTTAACTTGCAAATCACACGTTTTCTCTTTGGAAATCCGCCATTTAACGGAAAATCACGCGTTTTCTCTTCGAGAATCCCCCATTTGACCCGAAAATCACGCGTTTTCTCTTCGAGAATCCCCGATTTAACACGAAAATCACGCGTTTTCTCTTCGCAAATCCCCGATTTATCTCGAAAATTACGCGTTTTCTCATCGAGAAACCCCCATTTAACCCAAAAATCACATGTTTTCTTTTTGAGAATCCCCCATTTAAGCAAAAATCACACGTTTTCCCTTTGAGAAGCTCACATTTAAGCGAAGATCAAGTGCTTTCTTTTCAAGAATCCCCCATTTAACCCCAAAATCACGCGTTTTCTCTTTGAGAATCACCGAGATTACCTGAAAATCACGCATTTTCTCTTCAGAAATCCCCCACTTAACACAAAAATCACGCGTTTTCTCTTCGAGAATCCCCCATTTAAGCCGAAAATCACGCGTTTTCTCTTCGAGAATCCCCGATTTAAGCCGAAAATCACGCGTTTTCTCTTCGCAAATCCCCGATTTATCTCGAAAATTACGCGTTTTCTCATCGAGAAACCCCCATTTAACCCAAAAATCACATGTTTTCTTTTTGAGAATCCCCCATTTAAGCAAAAATCACACGTTTTCCCTTTGAGAAGCTCACATTTAAGCGAAGATCAAGTGCTTTCTTTTCAAGAATCCCCCATTTAACCCCAAAATCACGCGTTTTCTCTTTGAGAATCACCGAGATTACCTGAAAATCACGCATTTTCTCTTCAGAAATCCCCCACTTAACACAAAAATCACGCGTTTTCTCTTCGAGAATCCCCCATTTAAGCCGAAAATCACGCGTTTTCTCTTCGACAATCCCCCATTTAAGCGAAAAAATCACGCATTTGCTCTTCGAGAATCCCCCATTTGACCCAAAAATCACGCGTTTTCTCTTCGGAAATTCCCCATTTAAGCAAAAATCACGCGTTTTCTCTTCGACAATCCCCCATTTAACCAAAAAATCACGCATTTGCTCTTCGAGAATCCCCCATTTGACCCAAAAATCACGCGTTTTCTCTTCGGAAATTCCCCATTTAAGCAAAAATCACGCGTTTTCTCTTCGACAATCCCCCATTTAACCAAAAAATCACGCATTTTCTCTTCACAAACCCCCCATTTAAACCCGAAAATCACGCGTTTTCTCTTCGAGAATCCCCCATTTTAGTGAAAATCACGCGTTTTCTCTTCGAGAATCCCCCATTTAACCCGAAAATCACGCGATTTCTCTTCGCAAATCCCCGATTTATCTCGAAAATTACGCGTTTTCTCATCGAGAAACCCCCATTTAACCCAAAAATCACATGTTTTCTTTTTGAGAATCCCCCATTTAAGCAAAAATCACACGTTTTCCCTTTGAGAAGCTCACATTTAAGCGAAGATCAAGTGCTTTCTTTTCAAGAATCCCCCATTTAACCCCAAAATCACGCGTTTTCTCTTTGAGAATCACCGAGATTACCTGAAAATCACGCATTTTCTCTTCAGAAATCCCCCACTTAACACAAAAATCACGTGTTTTCTCTTCGAGAATCCCCCATTTAAGCCGAAAATCACGCGTTTTCTCTTCGACAATCCCCCATTTAAGCGAAAAAATCACGCATTTGCTCTTCGAGAATCCCCCATTTGACCCAAAAATCACGCGTTTTCTCTTCGGAAATTCCCCATTTAAGCAAAAATCACGCGTTTTCTCTTCGACAATCCCCCATTTAACCAAAAAATCACGCATTTGCTCTTCGAGAATCCCCCATTTGACCCAAAAATCACGCGTTTTCTCTTCGGAAATTCCCCATTTAAGCAAAAATCACGCGTTTTCTCTTCGACAATCCCCCATTTAACCAAAAAATCACGCATTTTCTCTTCACAAATCCCCCATTTAAACCCGAAAATCACGCGTTTTCTCTTCGAGAATCCCCCATTTTAGTGAAAATCACGCGTTTTCTCTTCGAGAATCCCCCATTTAACCCGAAAATCACGCGATTTCTCTTTGCAAATCCCCCATTTAAGTGAAAATCCCACGTATCCTCTTCGCAAATTCTTCATTTAAGCAAAAATCAGGTGGTTTCTCTTCGAGAATCCCAAATTTAAGTGAAAATCACGTTTTCTCTTTGGAAATCCGCCATATAAGCAAAAATCATGCATTTTCAATTCGGAAATTCCCCACTTAACCCGAAAATCATGCGTTTTCTCTTTGAGAATCCCCCATTTAAGAGAAAATCAAGCAATTTCTCCTGGAGAATCACCCATTTAACCCAAAAATCACACGTTTTCTCTTCGAGAATCCGCGATTTAACTGAAAATCACGCGTTTTTTTTCTTCGAGAATCCCCCACTTAAGCAAAAATCACGCGTTTTCTCTTCAAGAATCACCCATTTAAGCGAAAATCACGCGTTTTTTTCTTTGAGAATCCCCCACTTAACTTGAAAATCACGCGTTTTCTCTTCGACAATCCACCATTTAAGCGAAAATCACACATTTCCTCTTCGAGAATCCCCCATTTAACCCGAAAATCACGCGTTTTCTTTTTGAGATCCCCCATTTAAGCGAGAATCACGCGTTTTCTCTTCTGGAATCCCCCATTTAAACCAAAAATCACGTGTTTTCTCTTCGGGAATCCCCCATTTAAGCCGAAAATCACGCGTTTTCTCTTCGAGAATTTCCCATTTAACCTGAAAATCATGCGTTTTCTCTTCGGAAATATGCCATTTAAGCAAAAATCACGCGTTTTCTATTCGGAAATTCCCCACTTAACCCAAAAATCACGCGTTTTCTCTTTGAGAATCCCCCATTTAAGCAAAAATCACACGCTTCCTCTTTGCAAATCCTTCATTTAAGCGAAAATCTGGTGGTTACTCTTCGAGAATCCCCCATTTGACCCGAAAATCACGCGTTTTCTCTTCGAGAAACCCCCATTAACCCGAAAATCACGCGTTTTCTCTTCGAGAAACCCCCATTAACCCGAAAATCACACGTTTTCTATTCGGAAATCTATTGTTTAACCCGAAAATCACGCGGTCTTTCTTTGCAAATCCCCCATTTAAGCAAAAATCAAGCATTTTCTCATCGGAAATCCCCCATTTAAGCAAAAATCACGCGTTTCCTCTTCGAGAATCCCCCATTTAGACCGAAAATCACGCGTTTTCTCTTTGACAATCCCCCATTTAAGAGAAAATCACGCGTTTTCTCTTTGAGAATCACCCATTTAACTTGCAAATCACACGTTTTCTCTTTGGAAATCCGCCATTTAACGGAAAATCACGCGTTTTCTCTTCGAGAATCCCCCATTTGACCCGAAAATCACGCGTTTTCTCTTCGAGAATCCCCGATTTAACACGAAAATCACGCGTTTTCTCTTCGCAAATCCCCGATTTATCTCGAAAATTACGCGTTTTCTCATCGAGAAACCCCCATTTAACCCAAAAATCACATGTTTTCTTTTTGAGAATCCCCCATTTAAGCAAAAATCACACGTTTTCCCTTTTGAGAAGCTCACATTTAAGCGAAGATCAAGTGCTTTCTTTTCAAGAATCCCCCATTTAACCCCAAAATCACGCGTTTTCTCTTTGAGAATCACCGAGATTACCTGAAAATCACGCATTTTCTCTTCAGAAATCCCCCACTTAACACAAAAATCACGCGTTTTCTCTTCGAGAATCCCCCATTTGACCCGAAAATCACGCGTTTTCTCTTCGAGAATCCCCCATTTAACCCGAAAATCACGCGTTTTCTCTTCGCAAATCCCCAATTTATCTCGAAAATTACGCGTTTTCTCATCGAGAAACCCCCATTTAACCCAAAAATCACATGTTTTCTTTTTGAGAATCCCCCATTTAAGCAAAAATCACACGTTTTCCCTTTGAGAAGCTCACATTTAAGCGAAGATCAAGTGCTTTCTTTTCAAGAATCCCCCATTTAACCCCAAAATCACGCGTTTTCTCTTTGAGAATCACCGAGATTACCTGAAAATCACGCATTTTCTCTTCAGAAATCCCCCACTTAACACAAAAATCACGCGTTTTCTCTTCGAGAATCCCCCATTTGACCCGAAAATCACGCGTTTTCTCTTCGACAATCCCCGATTTAACACGAAAATCACGCGTTTTCTCTTCGCAAATCCCCGATTTATCTCGAAAATTACGCGTTTTCTCATCGAGAAACCCCCATTTAACCCAAAAATCACATGTTTTCTTTTTGAGAATCCCCCATTTAAGCAAAAATCACACGTTTTCCCTTTGAGAAGCTCACATTTAAGCGAAGATCAAGTGCTTTCTTTTCAAGAATCCCCCATTTAACCCCAAAATCACGCGTTTTCTCTTTGAGAATCACCGAGATTACCTGAAAATCACGCATTTTCTCTTCAGAAATCCCCCACTTAACACAAAAATCACGCGTTTTCTCTTCGAGAATCCCCCATTTAAGCCGAAAATCACGCGTTTTCTCTTCGACAATCCCCCATTTAAGCGAAAAAATCACGCATTTGCTCTTCGAGAATCCCCCATTTGACCCAAAAATCACGCGTTTTCTCTTCGGAAATTCCCCATTTAAGCAAAAATCACGCGTTTTCTCTTCGACAATCCCCCATTTAACCAAAAAATCACGCATTTGCTCTTCGAGAATCCCCCATTTGACCCAAAAATCACGCGTTTTCTCTTCCGAAATTCCCCATTTAAGCAAAAATCACGCGTTTTCTCTTCGACAATCCCCCATTTAACCAAAAAATCACACATTTTCTCTTCACAAATCCCCCATTTAAACCCGAAAATCACGCGTTTTCTCTTCGAGAATCCCCCATTTTAGTGAAAATCACGCGTTTTCTCTTCGAGAATCCCCCATTTAACCCGAAAATCACGCGATTTCTCTTTGCAAATCCCCCATTTAAGTGAAAATCCCACGTATCCTCTTCGCAAATTCTTCATTTAAGCAAAAATCAGGTGGTTTCTCTTCGAGAATCCCAAATTTAAGTGAAAATCACGTTTTCTCTTTGGAAATCCGCCATATAAGCAAAAATCATGCATTTTCAATTCGGAAATTCCCCACTTAACCCGAAAATCATGCATTTTCTCTTTGAGAATCCCCCATTTAAGAGAAAATCAAGCAATTTCTCCTGGAGAATCACCCATTTAACCCAAAAATCACACGTTTTCTCTTCGAGAATCCGCGATTTAACTGAAAATCACGCGTTTTTTTTCTTCGAGAATCCCCCACTTAAGCAAAAATCACGCGTTTTCTCTTCAAGAATCACCCATTTAAGCGAAAATCACGCGTTTTTTTCTTTGAGAATCCCCCACTTAACTTGAAAATCACGCGTTTTCTCTTCGACAATCCACCATTTAAGCGAAAATCACACATTTCCTCTTCGAGAATCCCCCATTTAACCCGAAAATCACGCGTTTTCTTTTTGAGATCCCCCATTTAAGCGAGAATCACGCGTTTTCTCTTCTGGAATCCCCCATTTAAACCAAAAATCACGTGTTTTCTCTTCGGGAATCCCCCATTTAAGCCGAAAATCACGCGTTTTCTCTTCGAGAATTTCCCATTTAACCTGAAAATCATGCGTTTTCTCTTCGGAAATATGCCATTTAAGCAAAAATCACGCGTTTTCTATTCGGAAATTCCCCACTTAACCCAAAAATCACGCGTTTTCTCTTTGAGAATCCCCCATTTAAGCAAAAATCACACGCTTCCTCTTTGCAAATCCTTCATTTAAGCGAAAATCTGGTGGTTACTCTTCGAGAATCCCCCATTTGACCCGAAAATCACGCATTTTCTCTTCGAGAATCCCCCATTTGACCCGAAAATCACGCGTTTTCTCTTCGAGAAACCCCCATTAACCCGAAAATCACACGTTTTCTATTCGGAAATCTATTGTTTAACCCGAAAATCACGCGGTCTTTCTTTGCAAATCCCCCATTTAAGCAAAAATCAAGCATTTTCTCATCGGAAATCCCCCATTTAAGCAAAAATCACGCGTTTCCTCTTCGAGAATCCCCCATTTAGACCGAAAATCACGCGTTTTCTCTTTGACAATCCCCCATTTAAGAGAAAATCACGCGTTTTCTCTTCGAGAATCCCCGATTTAACACGAAAATCACGCGTTTTCTCTTCGCAAATCCCCGATTTATCTCGAAAATTACGCGTTTTCTCATCGAGAAACCCCCATTTAACCCAAAAATCACATGTTTTCTTTTTGAGAATCCCCCATTTAAGCAAAAATCACACGTTTTCCCTTTGAGAAGCTCACATTTAAGCGAAGATCAAGTGCTTTCTTTTCAAGAATCCCCCATTTAACCCCAAAATCACGCGTTTTCTCTTTGAGAATCACCGAGATTACCTGAAAATCACGCATTTTCTCTTCAGAAATCCCCCACTTAACACAAAAATCACGCGTTTTCTCTTCGAGAATCCCCCATTTGACCCGAAAATCACGCGTTTTCTCTTCGAGAATCCCCGATTTAACACGAAAATCACGCGTTTTCTCTTCGCAAATCCCCGATTTATCTCGAAAATTACGTGTTTTCTCATCGAGAAACCCCCATTTAACCCAAAAATCACATGTTTTCTTTTTGAGAATCCCCCATTTAAGCAAAAATCACACGTTTTCCCTTTGAGAAGCTCACATTTAAGCGAAGATCAAGTGCTTTCTTTTCAAGAATCCCCCATTTAACCCCAAAATCACGCGTTTTCTCTTTGAGAATCACCGAGATTACCTGAAAATCACGCATTTTCTCTTCAGAAATCCCCCACTTAACACAAAAATCACGCGTTTTCTCTTCGAGAATCCCCCATTTAAGCCGAAAATCACGCGTTTTCTCTTCGACAATCCCCCATTTAAGCGAAAAAATCACGCATTTGCTCTTCGAGAATCCCCCATTTGACCCAAAAATCACGCGTTTTCTCTTCGGAAATTCCCCATTTAAGCAAAAATCACGCGTTTTCTCTTCGACAATCCCCCATTTAACCAAAAAATCACGCATTTGCTCTTCGAGAATCCCCCATTTGACCCAAAAATCACGCGTTTTCTCTTCCGAAATTCCCCATTTAAGCAAAAATCACGCGTTTTCTCTTCGACAATCCCCCATTTAACCAAAAAATCACACATTTTCTCTTCACAAATCCCCCATTTAAACCCGAAAATCACGCGTTTTCTCTTCGAGAATCCCCCATTTTAGTGAAAATCACGCGTTTTCTCTTCGAGAATCCCCCATTTAACCCGAAAATCACGCGATTTCTCTTTGCAAATCCCCCATTTAAGTGAAAATCCCACGTATCCTCTTCGCAAATTCTTCATTTAAGCAAAAATCAGGTGGTTTCTCTTCGAGAATCCCAAATTTAAGTGAAAATCACGTTTTCTCTTTGGAAATCCGCCATATAAGCAAAAATCATGCATTTTCAATTCGGAAATTCCCCACTTAACCCGAAAATCATGCGTTTTCTCTTTGAGAATCCCCCATTTAAGAGAAAATCAAGCAATTTCTCCTGGAGAATCACCCATTTAACCCAAAAATCACACGTTTTCTCTTCGAGAATCCGCGATTTAACTGAAAATCACGCGTTTTTTTTCTTCGAGAATCCCCCACTTAAGCAAAAATCACGCGTTTTCTCTTCAAGAATCACCCATTTAAGCGAAAATCACGCGTTTTTTTCTTTGAGAATCCCCCACTTAACTTGAAAATCACGCGTTTTCTCTTCGACAATCCACCATTTAAGCGAAAATCACACATTTCCTCTTCGAGAATCCCCCATTTAACCCGAAAATCACGCGTTTTCTTTTTGAGATCCCCCATTTAAGCGAGAATCACGCGTTTTCTCTTCTGGAATCCCCCATTTAAACCAAAAATCACGTGTTTTCTCTTCGGGAATCCCCCATTTAAGCCGAAAATCACGCGTTTTCTCTTCGAGAATTTCCCATTTAACCTGAAAATCATGCGTTTTCTCTTCGGAAATATGCCATTTAAGCAAAAATCACGCGTTTTCTATTCGGAAATTCCCCACTTAACCCAAAAATCACGCGTTTTCTCTTTGAGAATCCCCCATTTAAGCAAAAATCACACGCTTCCTCTTTGCAAATCCTTCATTTAAGCGAAAATCTGGTGGTTACTCTTCGAGAATCCCCCATTTGACCCGAAAATCACGCGTTTTCTCTTCGAGAAACCCCCATTAACCCGAAAATCACGCGTTTTCTCTTCGAGAAACCCCCATTAACCCGAAAATCACACGTTTTCTATTCGGAAATCTATTGTTTAACCCGAAAATCACGCGGTCTTTCTTTGCAAATCCCCCATTTAAGCAAAAATCAAGCATTTTCTCATCGGAAATCCCCCATTTAAGCAAAAATCACGCGTTTCCTCTTCGAGAATCCCCCATTTAGACCGAAAATCACGCGTTTTCTCTTTGACAATCCCCCATTTAAGAGAAAATCACGCGTTTTCTCTTTGAGAATCACCCATTTAACTTGCAAATCACACGTTTTCTCTTTGGAAATCCGCCATTTAACGGAAAATCACGCGTTTTCTCTTCGAGAATCCCCCATTTGACCCGAAAATCACGCGTTTTCTCTTCGAGAATCCCCGATTTAACACGAAAATCACGCGTTTTCTCTTCGCAAATCCCCGATTTATCTCGAAAATTACGCGTTTTCTCATCGAGAAACCCCCATTTAACCCAAAAATCACATGTTTTCTTTTTGAGAATCCCCCATTTAAGCAAAAATCACACGTTTTCCCTTTTGAGAAGCTCACATTTAAGCGAAGATCAAGTGCTTTCTTTTCAAGAATCCCCCATTTAACCCCAAAATCACGCGTTTTCTCTTTGAGAATCACCGAGATTACCTGAAAATCACGCATTTTCTCTTCAGAAATCCCCCACTTAACACAAAAATCATGCGTTTTCTCTTCGAGAATCCCCCATTTAAGCCGAAAATCACGCGTTTTCTCTTCGAGAATCCCCGATTTAACACGAAAATCACGCGTTTTCTCTTCGCAAATCCCCAATTTATCTCGAAAATTACGCGTTTTCTCATCGAGAAACCCCCATTTAACCCAAAAATCACATGTTTTCTTTTTGAGAATCCCCCATTTAAGCAAAAATCACACGTTTTCCCTTTGAGAAGCTCACATTTAAGCGAAGATCAAGTGCTTTCTTTTCAAGAATCCCCCATTTAACCCCAAAATCACGCGTTTTCTCTTTGAGAATCACCGAGATTACCTGAAAATCACGCATTTTCTCTTCAGAAATCCCCCACTTAACACAAAAATCACGCGTTTTCTCTTCGAGAATCCCCCATTTGACCCGAAAATCACGCGTTTTCTCTTCGAGAATCCCCGATTTAACACGAAAATCACGCGTTTTCTCTTCGCAAATCCCCAATTTATCTCGAAAATTACGCGTTTTCTCATCGAGAAACCCCCATTTAACCCAAAAATCACATGTTTTCTTTTTGAGAATCCCCCATTTAAGCAAAAATCACACGTTTTCCCTTTGAGAAGCTCACATTTAAGCGAAGATCAAGTGCTTTCTTTTCAAGAATCCCCCATTTAACCCCAAAATCACGCGTTTTCTCTTTGAGAATCACCGAGATTACCTGAAAATCACGCATTTTCTCTTCAGAAATCCCCCACTTAACACAAAAATCACGCGTTTTCTCTTCGAGAATCCCCCATTTAAGCCGAAAATCACGCGTTTTCTCTTCGACAATCCCCCATTTAAGCGAAAAAATCACGCATTTGCTCTTCGAGAATCCCCCATTTGACCCAAAAATCACGCGTTTTCTCTTCGGAAATTCCCCATTTAAGCAAAAATCACGCGTTTTCTCTTCGACAATCCCCCATTTAACCAAAAAATCACGCATTTGCTCTTCGAGAATCCCCCATTTGACCCAAAAATCACGCGTTTTCTCTTCGGAAATTCCCCATTTAAGCAAAAATCACGCGTTTTCTCTTCGACAATCCCCCATTTAACCAAAAAATCACGCATTTTCTCTTCACAAATCCCCCATTTAAACCCGAAAATCACGCGTTTTCTCTTCGAGAATCCCCCATTTTAGTGAAAATCACGCGTTTTCTCTTCGAGAATCCCCCATTTAACCCGAAAATCACGCGATTTCTCTTTGCAAATCCCCCATTTAAGTGAAAATCCCACGTATCCTCTTCGCAAATTCTTCATTTAAGCAAAAATCAGGTGGTTTCTCTTCGAGAATCCCAAATTTAAGTGAAAATCACGTTTTCTCTTTGGAAATCCGCCATATAAGCAAAAATCATGCATTTTCAATTCGGAAATTCCCCACTTAACCCGAAAATCATGCGTTTTCTCTTTGAGAATCCCCCATTTAAGAGAAAATCAAGCAATTTCTCCTGGAGAATCACCCATTTAACCCAAAAATCACACGTTTTCTCTTCGAGAATCCGCGATTTAACTGAAAATCACGCGTTTTTTTTCTTCGAGAATCCCCCACTTAAGCAAAAATCACGCGTTTTCTCTTCAAGAATCACCCATTTAAGCGAAAATCACGCGTTTTTTCTTTGAGAATCCCCCACTTAACTTGAAAATCACGCGTTTTCTCTTCGCAAATCCCCGATTTATCTCGAAAATTACGCGTTTTCTCATCGAGAAACCCCCATTTAACCCAAAAATCACATGTTTTCTTTTTGAGAATCCCCCATTTAAGCAAAAATCACACGTTTTCCCTTTGAGAAGCTCACATTTAAGCGAAGATCAAGTGCTTTCTTTTCAAGAATCCCCCATTTAACCCCAAAATCACGCGTTTTCTCTTTGAGAATCACCGAGATTACCTGAAAATCACGCATTTTCTCTTCAGAAATCCCCCACTTAACACAAAAATCACGCGTTTTCTCTTCGACAATCCCCCATTTAAGCGAAAAAATCACGCATTTGCTCTTCGAGAATCCCCCATTTGACCCAAAAATCACGCGTTTTCTCTTCGGAAATTCCCCATTTAAGCAAAAATCACGCGTTTTCTCTTCGACAATCCCCCATTTAACCAAAAAATCACGCATTTTCTCTTCACAAATCCCCCATTTAAACCCGAAAATCACGCGTTTTCTCTTCGAGAATCCCCCATTTTAGTGAAAATCACGCGTTTTCTCTTCGAGAATCCCCCATTTAACCCGAAAATCACGCGATTTCTCTTTGCAAATCCCCCATTTAAGTGAAAATCCCACGTATCCTCTTCGCAAATTCTTCATTTAAGCAAAAATCAGGTGGTTTCTCTTCGAGAATCCCAAATTTAAGTGAAAATCACGTTTTCTCTTTGGAAATCCGCCATATAAGCAAAAATCATGCATTTTCAATTCGGAAATTCCCCACTTAACCCGAAAATCATGCGTTTTCTCTTTGAGAATCCCCCATTTAAGAGAAAATCAAGCAATTTCTCCTGGAGAATCACCCATTTAACCCAAAAATCACACGTTTTCTCTTCGAGAATCCGCGATTTAACTGAAAATCACGCGTTTTTTTTCTTCGAGAATCCCCCACTTAAGCAAAAATCACGCGTTTTCTCTTCAAGAATCACCCATTTAAGCGAAAATCACGCGTTTTTTCTTTGAGAATCCCCCACTTAACTTGAAAATCACGCGTTTTCTCTTCGACAATCCACCATTTAAGCGAAAATCACACATTTCCTCTTCGAGAATCCCCCATTTAACCCGAAAATCACGCGTTTTCTTTTTGAGATCCCCCATTTAAGCGAGAATCACGCGTTTTCTCTTCTGGAATCCCCCATTTAAACCAAAAATCACGTGTTTTCTCTTCGGGAATCCCCCATTTAAGCCGAAAATCACGCGTTTTCTCTTCGAGAATTTCCCATTTAACCTGAAAATCATGCGTTTTCTCTTCGGAAATATGCCATTTAAGCAAAAATCACGCGTTTTCTATTCGGAAATTCCCCACTTAACCCAAAAATCACGCGTTTTCTCTTTGAGAATCCCCCATTTAAGCAAAAATCACACGCTTCCTCTTTGCAAATCCTTCATTTAAGCGAAAATCTGGTGATTACTCTTCGAGAATCCCCCATTTGACCCGAAAATCACGCGTTTTCTCTTCGAGAAACCCCCATTTAACCCGAAAATCACACGTTTTCTATTCGGAAATCTATTGTTTAACCCGAAAATCACGCGGTCTTTCTTTGCAAATCCCCCATTTAAGCAAAAATCAAGCATTTTCTCATCGGAAATCCCCCATTTAAGCAAAAATCACGCGTTTCCTCTTCGAGAATCCCCCATTTAGACCGAAAATCACGCGTTTTCTCTTTGACAATCCCCCATTTAAGAGAAAATCACGCGTTTTCTCTTTGAGAATCACCCATTTAACTTGCAAATCACACGTTTTCTCTTTGGAAATCCGCCATTTAACGGAAAATCACGCGTTTTCTCTTCGAGAATCCCCCATTTGACCCGAAAATCACGCGTTTTCTCTTCGAGAATCCCCGATTTAACACGAAAATCACGCGTTTTCTCTTCACAAATCCCCGATTTATCTCGAAAATTACGCGTTTTCTCATCGAGAAACCCCCATTTAACCCAAAAATCACATGTTTTCTTTTTGAGAATCCCCCATTTAAGCAAAAATCACACGTTTTCCCTTTGAGAAGCTCACATTTAAGCGAAGATCAAGTGCTTTCTTTTCAAGAATCCCCCATTTAACCCCAAAATCACGCGTTTTCTCTTTGAGAATCACCGAGATTACCTGAAAATCACGCATTTTCTCTTCAGAAATCCCCCACTTAACACAAAAATCACGCGTTTTCTCTTCGAGAATCCCCCATTTAAGCCGAAAATCACGCGTTTTCTCTTCGACAATCCCCCATTTAAGCCGAAAATCACGCGTTTTCTCTTCGAGAATCCCCCATTTGACCCAAAAATCACGCGTTTTCTCTTCGGAAATTCCCCATTTAAGCAAAAATCACGCGTTTTCTCTTCGACAATCCCCCATTTAACCAAAAAATCACGCATTTTCTCTTCACAAATCCCCCATTTAAACCCGAAAATCACGCGTTTTCTCTTCGAGAATCCCCCATTTTAGTGAAAATCACGCGTTTTCTCTTCGAGAATCCCCCATTTAACCCGAAAATCACGCGATTTCTCTTTGCAAATCCCCCATTTAAGTGAAAATCCCACGTATCCTCTTCGCAAATTCTTCATTTAAGCAAAAATCAGGTGGTTTCTCTTCGAGAATCCCAAATTTAAGTGAAAATCACGTTTTCTCTTTGGAAATCCGCCATATAAGCAAAAATCATGCATTTTCAATTCGGAAATTCCCCACTTAACCCGAAAATCATGCGTTTTCTCTTTGAGAATCCCCCATTTAAGAGAAAATCAAGCAATTTCTCCTGGAGAATCACCCATTTAACCCAAAAATCACACGTTTTCTCTTCGAGAATCCGCGATTTAACTGAAAATCACGCGTTTTTTTCTTCGAGAATCCCCCACTTAAGCAAAAATCACGCGTTTTCTCTTCAAGAATCACCCATTTAAGCGAAAATCACGCGTTTTTTCTTTGAGAATCCCCCACTTAACTTGAAAATCACGCGTTTTCTCTTCGCAAATCCCCGATTTATCTCGAAAATTACGCGTTTTCTCATCGAGAAACCCCCATTTAACCCAAAAATCACATGTTTTCTTTTTGAGAATCCCCCATTTAAGCAAAAATCACACGTTTTCCCTTTGAGAAGCTCACATTTAAGCGAAGATCAAGTGCTTTCTTTTCAAGAATCCCCCATTTAACCCCAAAATCACGCGTTTTCTCTTTGAGAATCACCGAGATTACCTGAAAATCACGCATTTTCTCTTCAGAAATCCCCCACTTAACACAAAAATCACGCGTTTTCTCTTCGAGAATCCCCCATTTAAGCCGAAAATCACGCGTTTTCTCTTCGACAATCCCCCATTTAAGCGAAAAAATCACGCATTTGCTCTTCGAGAATCCCCCATTTGACCCAAAAATCACGCGTTTTCTCTTCGGAAATTCCCCATTTAAGCAAAAATCACGCGTTTTCTCTTCGACAATCCCCCATTTAACCAAAAAATCACGCATTTGCTCTTCGAGAATCCCCCATTTGACCCAAAAATCACGCGTTTTCTCTTCGGAAATTCCCCATTTAAGCAAAAATCACGCGTTTTCTCTTCGACAATCCCCCATTTAACCAAAAAATCACGCATTTTCTCTTCACAAATCCCCCATTTAAACCCGAAAATCACGCGTTTTCTCTTCGAGAATCCCCCATTTTAGTGAAAATCACGCGTTTTCTCTTCGAGAATCCCCCATTTAACCCGAAAATCACGCGATTTCTCTTTGCAAATCCCCCATTTAAGTGAAAATCCCACGTATCCTCTTCGCAAATTCTTCATTTAAGCAAAAATCAGGTGGTTTCTCTTCGAGAATCCCAAATTTAAGTGAAAATCACGTTTTCTCTTTGGAAATCCGCCATATAAGCAAAAATCATGCATTTTCAATTCGGAAATTCCCCACTTAACCCGAAAATCATGCGTTTTCTCTTTGAGAATCCCCCATTTAAGAGAAAATCAAGCAATTTCTCCTGGAGAATCACCCATTTAACCCAAAAATCACACGTTTTCTCTTCGAGAATCCGCGATTTAACTGAAAATCACGCGTTTTTTTTTCTTCGAGAATCCCCCACTTAAGCAAAAATCACGCGTTTTCTCTTCAAGAATCACCCATTTAAGCGAAAATCACGCGTTTTTTCTTTGAGAATCCCCCACTTAACTTGAAAATCACGCGTTTTCTCTTCGACAATCCACCATTTAAGCGAAAATCACACATTTCCTCTTCGAGAATCCCCCATTTAACCCGAAAATCACGCGTTTTCTTTTTGAGATCCCCCATTTAAGCGAGAATCACGCGTTTTCTCTTCTGGAATCCCCCATTTAAACCAAAAATCACGTGTTTTCTCTTCGGGAATCCCCCATTTAAGCCGAAAATCACGCGTTTTCTCTTCGAGAATTTCCCATTTAACCTGAAAATCATGCGTTTTCTCTTCGGAAATATGCCATTTAAGCAAAAATCACGCGTTTTCTATTCGGAAATTCCCCACTTAACCCAAAAATCACGCGTTTTCTCTTTGAGAATCCCCCATTTAAGCAAAAATCACACGCTTCCTCTTTGCAAATCCTTCATTTAAGCGAAAATCTGGTGATTACTCTTCGAGAATCCCCCATTTGACCCGAAAATCACGCGTTTTCTCTTCGAGAAACCCCCATTTAACCCGAAAATCACACGTTTTCTATTCGGAAATCTATTGTTTAACCCGAAAATCACGCGGTCTTTCTTTGCAAATCCCCCATTTAAGCAAAAATCAAGCATTTTCTCATCGGAAATCCCCCATTTAAGCAAAAATCACGCGTTTCCTCTTCGAGAATCCCCCATTTAGACCGAAAATCACGTGTTTTCTCTTTGACAATCCCCCATTTAAGAGAAAATCACGCGTTTTCTCTTTGAGAATCACCCATTTAACTTGCAAATCACACGTTTTCTCTTTGGAAATCCGCCATTTAACGGAAAATCACGCGTTTTCTCTTCGAGAATCCCCCATTTGACCCGAAAATCACGCGTTTTCTCTTCGAGAATCCCCGATTTAACACGAAAATCACGCGTTTTCTCTTCGCAAATCCCCGATTTATCTCGAAAATTACGTGTTTTCTCATCGAGAAACCCCCATTTAACCCAAAAATCACATGTTTTCTTTTTGAGAATCCCCCATTTAAGCAAAAATCACACGTTTTCCCTTTGAGAAGCTCACATTTAAGCGAAGATCAAGTGCTTTCTTTTCAAGAATCCCCCATTTAACCCCAAAATCACGCGTTTTCTCTTTGAGAATCACCGAGATTACCTGAAAATCACGCATTTTCTCTTCAGAAATCCCCCACTTAACACAAAAATCACGCGTTTTCTCTTCGAGAATCCCCCATTTAAGCCGAAAATCACGCGTTTTCTCTTCGACAATCCCCCATTTAAGCCGAAAATCACGCGTTTTCTCTTCGAGAATCCCCCATTTGACCCAAAAATCACGCGTTTTCTCTTCGGAAATTCCCCATTTAAGCAAAAATCACGCGTTTTCTCTTCGACAATCCCCCATTTAACCAAAAAATCACGCATTTTCTCTTCACAAACCCCCCATTTAAACCCGAAAATCACGCGTTTTCTCTTCGAGAATCCCCCTTTTTAGTGAAAATCACGCGTTTTCTCTTCGAGAATCCCCCATTTAACCCGAAAATCACGCGATTTCTCTTTGCAAATCCCCCATTTAAGTGAAAATCCCACGTATCCTCTTCGCAAATTCTTCATTTAAGCAAAAATCAGGTGGTTTCTCTTCGAGAATCCCAAATTTAAGTGAAAATCACGTTTTCTCTTTGGAAATCCGCCATATAAGCAAAAATCATGCATTTTCAATTCGGAAATTCCCCACTTAACCCGAAAATCATGCGTTTTCTCTTTGAGAATCCCCCATTTAAGAGAAAATCAAGCAATTTCTCCTGGAGAATCACCCATTTAACCCAAAAATCACACGTTTTCTCTTCGAGAATCCGCGATTTAACTGAAAATCACGCGTTTTTTTTCTTCGAGAATCCCCCACTTAAGCAAAAATCACGCGTTTTCTCTTCAAGAATCACCCATTTAAGCGAAAATCACGCGTTTTTTCTTTGAGAATCCCCCACTTAACTTGAAAATCACGCGTTTTCTCTTCGACAATCCACCATTTAAGCGAAAATCACACATTTCCTCTTCGAGAATCCCCCATTTAACCCGAAAATCACGCGTTTTCTTTTTGAGATCCCCCATTTAAGCGAGAATCACGCGTTTTCTCTTCTGGAATCCCCCATTTAAACCAAAAATCACGTGTTTTCTCTTCGGGAATCCCCCATTTAAGCCGAAAATCACGCGTTTTCTCTTCGAGAATTTCCCATTTAACCTGAAAATCATGCGTTTTCTCTTCGGAAATATGCCATTTAAGCAAAAATCACGCGTTTTCTATTCGGAAATTCCCCACTTAACCCAAAAATCACGCGTTTTCTCTTTGAGAATCCCCCATTTAAGCAAAAATCACACGCTTCCTCTTTGCAAATCCTTCATTTAAGCGAAAATCTGGTGGTTACTCTTCGAGAATCCCCCATTTGACCCGAAAATCACGCGTTTTCTCTTCGAGAAACCCCCATTAACCCGAAAATCACGCGTTTTCTCTTCGAGAAACCCCCATTAACCCGAAAATCACACGTTTTCTATTCGGAAATCTATTGTTTAACCCGAAAATCACGCGGTCTTTCTTTGCAAATCCCCCATTTAAGCAAAAATCAAGCATTTTCTCATCGGAAATCCCCCATTTAAGCAAAAATCACGCGTTTCCTCTTCGAGAATCCCCCATTTAGACCGAAAATCACGCGTTTTCTCTTTGACAATCCCCCATTTAAGAGAAAATCACGCGTTTTCTCTTTGAGAATCACCCATTTAACTTGCAAATCACACGTTTTCTCTTTGGAAATCCGCCATTTAACGGAAAATCACGCGTTTTCTCTTCGAGAATCCCCCATTTGACCCGAAAATCACGCGTTTTCTCTTCGAGAATCCCCGATTTAACACGAAAATCACGCGTTTTCTCTTCGCAAATCCCCGATTTATCTCGAAAATTACGCGTTTTCTCATCGAGAAACCCCCATTTAACCCAAAAATCACATGTTTTCTTTTTGAGAATCCCCCATTTAAGCAAAAATCACACGTTTTCCCTTTTGAGAAGCTCACATTTAAGCGAAGATCAAGTGCTTTCTTTTCAAGAATCCCCCATTTAACCCCAAAATCACGCGTTTTCTCTTTGAGAATCACCGAGATTACCTGAAAATCACGCATTTTCTCTTCAGAAATCCCCCACTTAACACAAAAATCACGCGTTTTCTCTTCGACAATCCCCCATTTAAGCCGAAAATCACGCGTTTTCTCTTCGAGAATCCCCCATTTAACCCGAAAATCACGCGTTTTCTCTTCGCAAATCCCCAATTTATCTCGAAAATTACGCGTTTTCTCATCGAGAAACCCCCATTTAACCCAAAAATCACATGTTTTCTTTTTGAGAATCCCCCATTTAAGCAAAAATCACACGTTTTCCCTTTGAGAAGCTCACATTTAAGCGAAGATCAAGTGCTTTCTTTTCAAGAATCCCCCATTTAACCCCAAAATCACGCGTTTTCTCTTTGAGAATCACCGAGATTACCTGAAAATCACGCATTTTCTCTTCAGAAATCCCCCACTTAACACAAAAATCACGCGTTTTCTCTTCGAGAATCCCCCATTTGACCCGAAAATCACGCGTTTTCTCTTCGAGAATCCCCGATTTAACACGAAAATCACGCGTTTTCTCTTCGCAAATCCCCGATTTATCTCGAAAATTACGCGTTTTCTCATCGAGAAACCCCCATTTAACCCAAAAATCACATGTTTTCTTTTTGAGAATCCCCCATTTAAGCAAAAATCACACGTTTTCCCTTTGAGAAGCTCACATTTAAGCGAAGATCAAGTGCTTTCTCTTCAAGAATCCCCCATTTAACCCCAAAATCACGCGTTTTCTCTTTGAGAATCACCGAGATTACCTGAAAATCACGCATTTTCTCTTCAGAAATCCCCCACTTAACACAAAAATCACGCGTTTTCTCTTCGAGAATCCCCCATTTAAGCCGAAAATCACGCGTTTTCTCTTCGACAATCCCCCATTTAAGCGAAAAAATCACGCATTTGCTCTTCGAGAATCCCCCATTTGACCCAAAAATCACGCGTTTTCTCTTCGGAAATTCCCCATTTAAGCAAAAATCACGCGTTTTCTCTTCGACAATCCCCCATTTAACCAAAAAATCACGCATTTGCTCTTCGAGAATCCCCCATTTGACCCAAAAATCACGCGTTTTCTCTTCGGAAATTCCCCATTTAAGCAAAAATCACGCGTTTTCTCTTCGACAATCCCCCATTTAACCAAAAAATCACGCATTTTCTCTTCACAAATCCCCCATTTAAACCCGAAAATCACGCGTTTTCTCTTCGAGAATCCCCCATTTTAGTGAAAATCACGCGTTTTCTCTTCGAGAATCCCCCATTTAACCCGAAAATCACGCGATTTCTCTTTGCAAATCCCCCATTTAAGTGAAAATCCCACGTATCCTCTTCGCAAATTCTTCATTTAAGCAAAAATCAGGTGGTTTCTCTTCGAGAATCCCAAATTTAAGTGAAAATCACGTTTTCTCTTTGGAAATCCGCCATATAAGCAAAAATCATGCATTTTCAATTCGGAAATTCCCCACTTAACCCGAAAATCATGCGTTTTCTCTTTGAGAATCCCCCATTTAAGAGAAAATCAAGCAATTTCTCCTGGAGAATCACCCATTTAACCCAAAAATCACACGTTTTCTCTTCGAGAATCCGCGATTTAACTGAAAATCACGCGTTTTTTTTCTTCGAGAATCCCCCACTTAAGCAAAAATCACGCGTTTTCTCTTCAAGAATCACCCATTTAAGCGAAAATCACGCGTTTTTTTCTTTGAGAATCCCCCACTTAACTTGAAAATCACGCGTTTTCTCTTCGACAATCCACCATTTAAGCGAAAATCACACATTTCCTCTTCGAGAATCCCCCATTTAACCCGAAAATCACGCGTTTTCTTTTTGAGATCCCCCATTTAAGCGAGAATCACGCGTTTTCTCTTCTGGAATCCCCCATTTAAACCAAAAATCACGTGTTTTCTCTTCGGGAATCCCCCATTTAAGCCGAAAATCACGCGTTTTCTCTTCGAGAATTTCCCATTTAACCTGAAAATCATGCGTTTTCTCTTCGGAAATATGCCATTTAAGCAAAAATCACGCGTTTTCTATTCGGAAATTCCCCACTTAACCCAAAAATCACGCGTTTTCTCTTTGAGAATCCCCCATTTAAGCAAAAATCACACGCTTCCTCTTTGCAAATCCTTCATTTAAGCGAAAATCTGGTGGTTACTCTTCGAGAATCCCCCATTTGACCCGAAAATCACGCGTTTTCTCTTCGAGAAACCCCCATTAACCCGAAAATCACGCGTTTTCTCTTCGAGAAACCCCCATTAACCCGAAAATCACACGTTTTCTATTCGGAAATCTATTGTTTAACCCGAAAATCACGCGGTCTTTCTTTGCAAATCCCCCATTTAAGCAAAAATCAAGCATTTTCTCATCGGAAATCCCCCATTTAAGCAAAAATCACGCGTTTCCTCTTCGAGAATCCCCCATTTAGACCGAAAATCACGCGTTTTCTCTTTGACAATCCCCCATTTAAGAGAAAATCACGCGTTTTCTCTTTGAGAATCACCCATTTAACTTGCAAATCACACGTTTTCTCTTTGGAAATCCGCCATTTAACGGAAAATCACGCGTTTTCTCTTCGAGAATCCCCCATTTGACCCGAAAATCACGCGTTTTCTCTTCGAGAATCCCCGATTTAACACGAAAATCACGCGTTTTCTCTTCGCAAATCCCCGATTTATCTCGAAAATTACGCGTTTTCTCATCGAGAAACCCCCATTTAACCCAAAAATCACATGTTTTCTTTTTGAGAATCCCCCATTTAAGCAAAAATCACACGTTTTCCCTTTTGAGAAGCTCACATTTAAGCGAAGATCAAGTGCTTTCTTTTCAAGAATCCCCCATTTAACCCCAAAATCACGCGTTTTCTCTTTGAGAATCACCGAGATTACCTGAAAATCACGCATTTTCTCTTCAGAAATCCCCCACTTAACACAAAAATCACGCGTTTTCTCTTCGAGAATCCCCCATTTAAGCCGAAAATCACGCGTTTTCTCTTCGAGAATCCCCCATTTAACCCGAAAATCACGCGTTTTCTCTTCGCAAATCCCCAATTTATCTCGAAAATTACGCGTTTTCTCATCGAGAAACCCCCATTTAACCCAAAAATCACATGTTTTCTTTTTGAGAATCCCCCATTTAAGCAAAAATCACACGTTTTCCCTTTGAGAAGCTCACATTTAAGCGAAGATCAAGTGCTTTCTTTTCAAGAATCCCCCATTTAACCCCAAAATCACGCGTTTTCTCTTTGAG